>NW_028296523.1:75000-135000 GCF_964197995.2 Scardinius erythrophthalmus | reverse complement strand
TTTTGCCCGATCGGAACCAAACCAGTGCAGAATTGTTCTCTGGAGTCTGAATATCAATAATTATCAAAAAACAGTTGAAATTTCGATTCACGGTCGCTAGGGGGTGCAAAATTAACGTTGTGGGAGGAGCCTATTTTACTAAAATGGCTATAACTCCAGAAGTAAAAGAGGTATTTTAACCAAACCTGGTACACATGTGTAAGACGTCAATATGAGGTCACGGTAAAAAAATCGCGGCGATTGGTCACATGGTGGCGCTATAACATGAAAAAAACATAAAACAGGCTATAACCACCTGACCGTTAGTCCGATTGACTTGAAAATTGGTATGCAGTGTCTTGGTCCAAGGTGCCATGTATGTCTATGAGGACATTGGTGTATCTCAAAAAACATGGCCGCCATCGGCCAATGAAGTTTGAGCACCTATTAGACAAGGTTAACGGAGGCCTATCGGAACGAAACTCGGTGGGCATGTTCGACTCATGGCCCTAGAGGTCTGTAAGAATTTTAAAAGAAATCGGCCACTAGTTGGCGCTAACGAGTTTTATGGCTCTGTAATCACGTGGTGTTACACTTATTGTCACAAAATGCATACCATTTGATAGATCTCCTCTTGTTGAACAACTTTGCCTCAAGAACCATTGCTGTCAATCAAACCGTTCATTAAATATTCGTAATTATGTTAAAAACCTACTTTTGCGAACTAGTCCTAGGTTTTTCGCCCGATCAGAACCAAACGAGTCTAGGACAATTCTATGGACTCTCAAGATCAATAATTATCAAAAAAAAGTTGAACTTTTGCATTTTTCGCATGGGTATATTGGGTCATAAAGAAAATGGGCGTGGCAAAATGCACTCAAAAGCCTATAAATCCTAAACAAAAACTCAGAACTTCACGAAAATTGGTGAGCTTATGTGCCATAACATCATTAACAAGCATGCAAAATTTCATGGAGATCGGACTATAGATGGTGCTATAACTGTTAAAAAGCTTTAAAAAACACATATTTCCTATGGTAAATTGCCTGTATTGGCTGTAAATGGACTTTTCCATCTATTATTTCAGTGGTTAAAAGCTTTCTAAATAAATCTTAATGTCTTAAATGCTTATGTGCCTAAAGGCCTTAAATGCTTGAACCCCGATAAATGCTGCTTGCAGCTTTAATTATTATTATTATTCTTCTGCCGTAAAACGCATCGTGCAGCCCAAACCGTAAGGGCTAGAGCATTGAAACTTTGCCAGATGGTAGTACAAAAATCGAGGAGAGGTTCAGAGATTATGACCCCGATTGGCCCATAGGTGGCGCTATAGCAACCAAAAGCGCGAAACTGCTCATAACTCCTAGACCGTATGTCGCAGACTCAAGTGTCTTATATCATTGGAAAGCTGGACGCCTGACGAACAAAACGTATATCTCCGATTTCATTTCCGTCATGATAGATTTTCCGCCATTTTGAATTTTGTCGAAAATCTACTTTTGCGAACTAGTCCCTGGTTTTTTGCCCGATCGGAGCCAAACCAGTGCAGAAATGTTCTCTGGAGTCTGAAGATCAATAATTATCGAAAAAATGTTGAAATTTCGATTCATGGACGCTAGGGGGCGCAAAATAATCGTTGTGGGAGGAGCCTATTTTACTAAAATGGCTATAACTTAAAAAGTAAATAAGATAGCTTCACCAAACTCGGTACACATGTGTATGGGTTCATTCTGGGGTCACAGTAAAAAAATCGCGACGATTGAACACTAGGTGGCGCTATAACATGAAAAAAACATGAAAAGGGCTATAACCACCTGACCGTTAGTCCGATTGACTTGAAAATTGGTATGCAGTGTCTTGGTCCAAGGTGCCATGTATGTCTATGAGGACATTGGCGTATCTCAAAAAACATGGCCGCCATTGGCCAATGAAGTTGAGCACCTATTAGACAAGGTTAACGGAGGCCGATCGGAACGAAACTCGATGGGCATGTTCGACTCATGGCCCTAGAGGTCTGTAAGAATTTTGAAAGAAATCGGCCACTAGTTGGCGCTAACGAGTTTTTTGGCTCTGTAATCACGTGGTGTTACACTTATCGTCACAAAAAGCATATCATTTGATATATCTGCTCATGCTGAACAACTTTGCCTCAAGAACCATTTCTGTCAATCAAACCGTTCATTAAATATTCATGAATATGTCTAAAACCTACTTTTGCGAACTAGTCCTAGGTTTTTTGCCCGATCGGAACCAGACCAGTCTAGGACAATTCTCTGGACTCTCTAGATCAATAATTATCAAAAAAAAGTTGAACTTTTGCATTTGGATGGCTGTAATAGGATCATTTATAAAATGGGCATGGAAAAATACATTAAAAAGCCTATAAATCCTAAATAAAAACCCAGAACTTCACAAAAATTGGTGAACTTATGTGACATAACATCATTAACAAGCATGCAAAATTTCATGGAGATCGGACGATAGGTGGCGCTATAACTGTTAAAAATCTTTAAAACCATATATTTCCTATGGTAAACTGCCTGTATTGACTGTAAATGGTCTTTTCCATCTCTGAATATATAATTTTCATATCATAATGTTAAAAACTAGTGCAATACAATTCTCTGGACTCACTAGAACAATAATTGTCAGAAAAAGTTGAACTACTTCATTTGGATAGCTATAATAGGTTCACTTCAAAATGTGGCCTTTACCAAGTGTCCCCGAAAGCCTATATCTCTTTAATGAATGTTCAAACCTTCTTAAAAACAAGTCAGAACATGTGAAATATCACTCTGAACATGCATGAAAATTTTCAGACAGATCTGACAAAATTTGCCTCTATAACAGTTAAAAAGGTGAAAATGATATGAATATAATGACATATTAAGCCAAGAAGTGGTATTTTACTGCCCCCTGCTGTTTAAAATAGTCATGTTGTCATATTGTTCTATAATTTATATTTAGACTTTATAAAATCACTATTTTAACATTTACAATTACATTTAGTCAAAAATCCATCTGTTAAATTATTAGTATTGACAGTTTGATCACATCATATATTTCAAATGTCTGTATCTACAATATAATGTGTGTGTGTAGTCTTAGGTTTCTGAATAAATTCTGAATGATCTGATTAATAGCTTACAAAGACTTTGTGAAATGTTTATAGACCATTCAAATATATTTTCATAATGACATATCCCAATAGCATTGAAAAAACAACATTTGTCTTGTGTGTGTGTGTGTGTGTGTGTGTGTGTGTGTGTGTGTGTGTGTGTGTGTGTGTGTGTGTGTGTGTGTGTGTTAACATGCATTATGGATTTAAAATGGAAAAACTGGTTTGCTTTAGTGCAGAAAAATGGTGAAAATCAAGAAGTTTAAAGTGAAAGTGAGCCAATATGTGGTCTTCTACTGCCCTCTGCTGGCCATTCTACTTATTAATGTCTACCCACATATGCTTTTGCATTCATTAGACACTAAAAATCACTTATATAACAATAAAACACTAAAAAATCACTTATATAACAATTACTATTGTAGCACAATCATATTTTGTCAGAGTTTATCACTTCATTTTTACTGATACTTCACATAATTGCTAGCAATGTGGTAAATCATGGTTAAATCACACTAAAAACATGGTAAATCAATAAATGATACTAGAATGTGGTGTATCAAGGTAAATCATACTACAATCCTGGTACATCATTCTAGAACATAGTATATCATGGTACATCATGCTAGAACATGGTAAGTCATGGTAAACTATGCTAGAACAGGGTAAATCATGGTAAGCCATGATAAATCATAATAAACTATGGTAAATCATGTTAGAATGTGGTATATCATGGTAAATCATGCTAGAACATGGTAAATCATGGTAAACTATGCTAGAACAGGGTAAATCATGGTAAACTATGATAAATCATGATAAACTATGGTAATCCATGCTAGAATCACAGTAAACAATGGTAAATCATACTAGAATGTAGTATATCATGGTAAATTATGCTAGAATATGGCAAATCATGCTAGAATCATAGTAAATAATACTAGAATGTGCTAAATTGTTGTGGGAGGAGCCTATTTTACTAAAATGG
Source organism: Scardinius erythrophthalmus (assembly GCF_964197995.2). Lineage (NCBI taxonomy): Eukaryota > Metazoa > Chordata > Actinopteri > Cypriniformes > Leuciscidae > Scardinius > Scardinius erythrophthalmus. Next base: position 130,918 of record NW_028296523.1, on the reverse strand, counting down.
CTATAACTCAAGAAGTAAATGAGATATCTTCACCAAACTCAGTACACATGTGTATGGGTTCAATTTGAGGTCACAGTAAACAATTCTATGGAGATCGGACCATAGGTGGCGCTATAACTGTTAAAAAGCTTTAAAACCATATATATCCCATGGTAAACTGCCTGTATTGGCTGTAAATGGTCTTTTCCATCTATTATGTCCGTGGTTACATGCTTGCTAAATAAATCTTAACTTTTGATGCTTTTGTGCTTAAATGCTTAAAAGGCTTTAACTGCTTGAACCCCGATAAATGCTGCTTGCAGCTTTAATTAGGGGTTCAAGCACGAAGTGCTGAAACCCTATTGTAATTGTGCTGATTTTTATTATTATTATTATTATTATTATTCTGCCGTAAAACGCATCGTGCAGCCCAAACCGTAAGGGCTAGAGCTTTGAAACTTTGCCATATGGTAGTACAAAAATCGAGGAGAGGTTATCAAATTATGACCCCGATTGGCCCATAGGTGGCGCTATAGCAACCAAAAGCGCGAAACTGCTCATAACTCCTAGACCGTAAGTCATAGACTCAAGTGTCTTATATCATTGGAAAGCTGGACGCCTGACGAACAAAACGTATATCTCCGATTTTATTTCCGCCATGATAGATTTTCCGCCATTTTGAATTTTGTCGAAAATCTACTTTTGCGAACTAGTCCCTGGTTTTTTGCCCGATCGGAACCAAACCAGTGCAGAATTGTTCTCTGGAGTCTGAATATCAATAATTATCAAAAAAAAGTTGAAATTTCGATTCACGGTCGCTAGGGGGTGCAAAATTAACGTTGTGGGAGGAGCCTATTTTACTAAAATGGCTATAACTCCAGAAGTAAAAGAGGTATTTTAACCAAACCTGGTACACATGTGTAAGACGTCAATATGAGGTCACGGTAAAAAAATCGCGGCGATTGGTCACATGGTGGCGCTATAACATGAAAAAAACATAAAACAGGCTATAACCACCTGACCGTTAGTCCGATTGACTTGAAAATTGGTATGCAGTGTCTTGGTCCAAGGTGCCATGTATGTCTATGAGGACATTGGTGTATCTCAAAAAACATGGCCGCCATCGGCCAATGAAGTTTGAGCACCTATTAGACAAGGTTAACGGAGGCCTATCGGAACGAAACTCGGTGGGCATGTTCGACTCATGGCCCTAGAGGTCTGTAAGAATTTTAAAAGAAATCGGCCACTAGTTGGCGCTAACGAGTTTTATGGCTCTGTAATCACGTGGTGTTACACTTATTGTCACAAAATGCATACCATTTGATAGATCTCCTCTTGTTGAACAACTTTGCCTCAAGAACCATTGCTGTCAATCAAACCGTTCATTAAATATCCGTAATTATGTTAAAAACCTACTTTTGCGAACTAGTCCTAGGTTTTTCGCCCGATCAGAACCAAACGAGTCTAGGACAATTCTATGGACTCTCAAGATCAATAATTATCAAAAAAAAGTTGAACTTTTGCATTTTTCGCATGGGTATATTGGGTCATAAAGAAAATGGGCGTGGCAAAATGCACTCAAAAGCCTATAAATCCTAAACAAAAACTCAGAACTTCACGAAAATTGGTGAGCTTATGTGCCATAACATCATTAACAAGCATGCAAAATTTCATGGAGATCGGACTATAGATGGTGCTATAACTGTTAAAAAGCTTTAAAAAACACATATTTCCTATGGTAAATTGCCTGTATTGGCTGTAAATGGACTTTTCCATCTATTATTTCAGTGGTTAAAAGCTTTCTAAATAAATCTTAATGTCTTAAATGCTTATGTGCCTAAAGGCCTTAAATGCTTGAACCCCGATAAATGCTGCTTGCAGCTTTAATTATTATTATTATTATTATTATTCTGCCGTAAAACGCATCGTGCAGCCCAAACCGTAAGGGCTAGAGCTTTGAAACTTTGCCATATGGTAGTACAAAAATCGAGGAGAGGTTATCAAATTATGACCCCGATTGGCCCATAGGTGGCGCTATAGCAACCAAAAGCGCGAAACTGCTCATAACTCCTAGACCGTAAGTCATAGACTCAAGTGTCTTATATCATTGGAAAGCTGGACGCCTGACGAACAAAACGTATATCTCCGATTTTATTTCCGCCATGATAGATTTTCCGCCATTTTGAATTTTGTCGAAAATCTACTTTTGCGAACTAGTCCCTGTTTTTTTGCCCGATCGGAACCAAACCAGTGCAGAATTGTTCTCTGGAGTCTGAATATCAATAATTATCAAAAAAAAGTTGAAATTTCGATTCACGGTCGCTAGGGGGTGCAAAATTAACGTTGTGGGAGGAGCCTATTTTACTAAAATGGCTATAACTCCAGAAGTAAAAGAGGTATTTTAACCAAACCTGGTACACATGTGTAAGACGTCAATATGAGGTCACGGTAAAAAAATCGCGGCGATTGGTCACATGGTGGCGCTATAACATGAAAAAAACATAAAACAGGCTATAACCACCTGACCGTTAGTCCGATTGACTTGAAAATTGGTATGCAGTGTCTTGGTCCAAGGTGCCATGTATGTCTATGAGGACATTGGTGTATCTCAAAAAACATGGCCGCCATCGGCCAATGAAGTTTGAGCACCTATTAGACAAGGTTAACGGAGGCCTATCGGAACGAAACTCGGTGGGCATGTTCGACTCATGGCCCTAGAGGTCTGTAAGAATTTTAAAAGAAATCGGCCACTAGTTGGCGCTAACGAGTTTTATGGCTCTGTAATCACGTGGTGTTACACTTATTGTCACAAAATGCATACCATTTGATAGATCTCCTCTTGTTGAACAACTTTGCCTCAAGAACCATTGCTGTCAATCAAACCGTTCATTAAATATTCGTAATTATGTTAAAAACCTACTTTTGCGAACTAGTCCTAGGTTTTTCGCCCGATCAGAACCAAACGAGTCTAGGACAATTCTATGGACTCTCAAGATCAATAATTATCAAAAAAAAGTTGAACTTTTGCATTTTTCGCATGGGTATATTGGGTCATAAAGAAAATGGGCGTGGCAAAATGCACTCAAAAGCCTATAAATCCTAAACAAAAACTCAGAACTTCACGAAAATTGGTGAGCTTATGTGCCATAACATCATTAACAAGCATGCAAAATTTCATGGAGATCGGACTATAGATGGTGCTATAACTGTTAAAAAGCTTTAAAAAACACATATTTCCTATGGTAAATTGCCTGTATTGGCTGTAAATGGACTTTTCCATCTATTATTTCAGTGGTTAAAAGCTTTCTAAATAAATCTTAATGTCTTAAATGCTTATGTGCCTAAAGGCCTTAAATGCTTGAACCCCGATAAATGCTGCTTGCAGCTTTAATTATTATTATTATTATTCCGCCCTAAAACGCATCGTGCAGCCCAAACCGTAAGAGCTGGAACCTTGAAACTTGGCCAAATGGTAGTCCTCAATTTGGGGAGAACCTATCAAAATATGACCCCGATTGGCCCATAGGTGGCGCTATAATGACCAAATTTACTACATTGCTCATAACTCCTAGACAGTTTGTCCTAGAGTCTCAATTTTAGCATCACTGTGATCCCTGGATCCAGACGGACAAAATGGCTATCTCCAAATTGCTCTACGAGCAAAAAAAAAATTCTATGGGCAATTTAGTGAAAAACCTACTTTTGCGAACTAGTCCTAGGTTTTTGGCCCAATCGGAACCAGACCAGTCTAGCACAGTTCTCTGGAGTCTCTAGATCAATAATTATCGGAAAAAAGTTGAACTTTTGCATTGGCCTGGCTGTAACAGGGTCATTTAGGAAAGGGGTGGGACAAAAAAACACTCAAAAGCCTATACAACCTAAGGGAAAACCCCAAACTTCACAAAAATCGATGAGCAGATGTGTCAGAACATGGTGAAGAAGCATGCCAAGTTTCGTGAAGATCGGACAATAGGTGGCGCTATAACTGTCCAAAACGTCTCTTCTTATTAGGGGTTCAAGCATGAAATGCTGAAACCCTATTGTAATTGTGCTGATTTTTATTATTAGGGGTTCAAGCACGAAGTGCTGAAACCCTATTGTAATTGTGCTGATTTTTATTATTAGGGGTTCAAGCACGAAGTGCTGAAACCCTATTGTAATTGTGCTGATTTTTATTAGGGGTTCAAGCACGAAGTGCTGAAACCCTATTGTAATTGTACTGATTTTTAGGGGTTCAAGCACTTCAGTGCTGAACACCTATTGTAATTGTTAATTTTCCCATGATGCAACATTCAGACATAAAACTGATCGGGCAGACCAAACCGTAAGTCGTGGAGACTTGAAACTTTGGGGGCTGATAGTACTCACACCGCCTACAGCGTCACCAAGGCCCGCCCCGATCGGCCTGACGGGGGCGCTACAGCGGGCAAAAGTACGAAACGGCTCATAACTCATCAACCGTGAGGCGTAGGCTCAAGTGTCTTATATCGCTGGAATCCTTGGCTCGAGGCGGACCAGATGCATGCCTCGGATTTGCTCGTCACCCTGGGAAAATTTTAGGGTATTTGGGGTTTTTCCAAAAACCTACTTTCGCGAACTAGTCCTAGGTTTTTGGCCTGACCGGAACCAAACCAGTGCGGCAAGATTCTCTGGAGTCTGATTGTCAATAATTATCAAAAAAAAGTGTAAATTTCGCTTCACGGTCCCTAAGGGCCGCCAAAATGTTCGAAGTGGGAGGAGCCCATTTTGCTTAATTGGCTATAACTCGTGAACGGAACGAGATTTTTGCACCAAACTCAGCACACGCATGTACGAGCTCATTCTGTGGTCACGTGAAAAAGGGCGCAGCGACTGGCCACTTGGTGGCGCTATAACTGTTAAAAGGGTGTCAAAATGATGTATTTCTATGGAAAAAACACATGAAATGGCTGAAAGCGGCCATCTTGCTGTCTGATTTGCATACAAGCTCACAAAATCGGGCATGCGCATGCGTCACGTGATCCTGAAGAAGCTTGAAAACTTTCATGGACGTCGGGCCATTGGTGGCGCTTTAACTGTCATAAAGGTGAGAAGGCCTCTGTATTACCCTATGCAAAATGACATTTAAATGACTGAAAAATGGGGGGAAAAGAGCAGAGCTTCACCAAATTAGCTGAGCACATGCGCCATATTATTCTAAAGAAGCGTGCAAACTTTTATGGAGATCGGGCCATCAGTGGGGGTGTCACAGTTTAAAAGGTAAAAAAAAAAATGCACCACATTTCCATGATAAATGAGCTAAAAGGTCAACAAACGTTCTTTTTCCTCTCCGAGGCACATGTTAGAAGGCTGGATAAAGTTTTTGGAACGCAGCAGCGCAGACGGCAAGCGCCTAGACCCTATAGTTTTTTTTTTAGAGGCCTTTTTGTGGCCCTTTTTTAGCCACTTATTAGGGGTTCAAGCACTTCAGTGCTGAACACCTATTGTAATTGTTAATTTTCCCATGATGCAACATTCAGACATAAAACTGATCGGGCAGACCAAACCGTAAGTCGTGGAGACTTGAAACTTTGGGGGCTGATAGTACTCACACCGCCTACAGCGTCACCAAGGCCCGCCCCGATCGGCCTGACGGGGGCGCTACAGCGGGCAAAAGTACGAAACGGCTCATAACTCATCAACCGTGAGGCGTAGGCTCAAGTGTCTTATATCGCTGGAATCCTTGGCTCGAGGCGGACCAGATGCATGCCTCGGATTTGCTCGTCACCCTGGGAAAATTTTAGGGTATTTGGGGTTTTTCCAAAAACCTACTTTCGCGAACTAGTCCTAGGTTTTTGGCCTGACCGGAACCAAACCAGTGCGGCAAGATTCTCTGGAGTCTGATTGTCAATAATTATCAAAAAAAAGTGTAAATTTCGCTTCACGGTCCCTAAGGGCCGCCAAAATGTTCGAAGTGGGAGGAGCCCATTTTGCTTAATTGGCTATAACTCGTGAACGGAACGAGATTTTTGCACCAAACTCAGCACACGCATGTACGAGCTCATTCTGTGGTCACGTGAAAAAGGGCGCAGCGACTGGCCACTTGGTGGCGCTATAACTGTTAAAAGGGTGTCAAAATGATGTATTTCTATGGAAAAAACACATGAAATGGCTGAAAGCGGCCATCTTGCTGTCTGATTTGCATACAAGCTCACAAAATCGGGCATGCGCATGCGTCACGTGATCCTGAAGAAGCTTGAAAACTTTCATGGACGTCGGGCCATTGGTGGCGCTTTAACTGTCATAAAGGTGAGAAGGCCTCTGTATTACCCTATGCAAAATGACATTTAAATGACTGAAAAATGGGGGGAAAAGAGCAGAGCTTCACCAAATTAGCTGAGCACATGCGCCATATTATTCTAAAGAAGCGTGCAAACTTTTATGGAGATCGGGCCATCAGTGGGGGTGTCACAGTTTAAAAGGTAAAAAAAAAAATGCACCACATTTCCATGATAAATGAGCTAAAAGGGCAACAAACGTTCTTTTTCCTCTCCGAGGCACATGTTAGAAGGCTGGATAAAGTTTTTGGAACGCAGCAGCGCAGACGGCAAGCGCCTAGACCCTATAGTTTTTTTTTTAGAGGCCTTTTTGTGGCCCTTTTTTAGCCACTTATTAGGGGTTCAAGCACTTCAGTGCTGAACACCTATTGTAATTGTTAATTTTCCCATGATGCAACATTCAGACATAAAACTGATCGGGCAGACCAAACCGTAAGTCGTGGAGACTTGAAACTTTGGGGGCTGATAGTACTCACACCGCCTACAGCGTCACCAAGGCCCGCCCCGATCGGCCTGACGGGGGCGCTACAGCGGGCAAAAGTACGAAACGGCTCATAACTCATCAACCGTGAGGCGTAGGCTCAAGTGTCTTATATCGCTGGAATCCTTGGCTCGAGGCGGACCAGATGCATGCCTCGGATTTGCTCGTCACCCTGGGAAAATTTTAGGGTATTTGGGGTTTTTCCAAAAACCTACTTTCGCGAACTAGTCCTAGGTTTTTGGCCCGACCGGAACCAAACCAGTGCGGCAAGATTCTCTGGAGTCTGATTGTCAATAATTATCAAAAAAAAGTGTAAATTTCGCTTCACGGTCCCTAAGGGCCGCCAAAATGTTCGAAGTGGGAGGAGCCCATTTTGCTTAATTGGCTATAACTCGTGAACGGAACGAGATTTTTGCACCAAACTCAGCACACGCATGTACGAGCTCATTCTGTGGTCACGTGAAAAAGGGCGCAGCGACTGGCCACTTGGTGGCGCTATAACTGTTAAAAGGGTGTCAAAATGATGTATTTCTATGGAAAAAACACATGAAATGGCTGAAAGCGGCCATCTTGCTGTCTGATTTGCATACAAGCTCACAAAATCGGGCATGCGCATGCGTCACGTGATCCTGAAGAAGCTTGAAAACTTTCATGGACGTCGGGCCATTGGTGGCGCTTTAACTGTCATAAAGGTGAGAAGGCCTCTGTATTACCCTATGCAAAATGACATTTAAATGACTGAAAAATGGGGGGAAAAGAGCAGAGCTTCACCAAATTAGCTGAGCACATGCGCCATATTATTCTAAAGAAGCGTGCAAACTTTTATGGAGATCGGGCCATCAGTGGGGGTGTCACAGTTTAAAAGGTAAAAAAAAAAATGCACCACATTTCCATGATAAATGAGCTAAAAGGGCAACAAACGTTCTTTTTCCTCTCCGAGGCACATGTTAGAAGGCTGGATAAAGTTTTTGGAACGCAGCAGCGCAGACGGCAAGCGCCTAGACCCTATAGTTTTTTTTTTAGAGGCCTTTTTGTGGCCCTTTTTTAGCCACTTATTAGGGGTTCAAGCACTTCAGTGCTGAACACCTATTGTAATTGTTAATTTTCCCATGATGCAACATTCAGACATAAAACTGATCGGGCAGACCAAACCGTAAGTCGTGGAGACTTGAAACTTTGGGGGCTGATAGTACTCACACCGCCTACAGCGTCACCAAGGCCCGCCCCGATCGGCCTGACGGGGGCGCTACAGCGGGCAAAAGTACGAAACGGCTCATAACTCATCAACCGTGAGGCGTAGGCTCAAGTGTCTTATATCGCTGGAATCCTTGGCTCGAGGCGGACCAGATGCATGCCTCGGATTTGCTCGTCACCCTGGGAAAATTTTAGGGTATTTGGGGTTTTTCCAAAAACCTACTTTCGCGAACTAGTCCTAGGTTTTTGGCCCGACCGGAACCAAACCAGTGCGGCAAGATTCTCTGGAGTCTGATTGTCAATAATTATCAAAAAAAAGTGTAAATTTCGCTTCACGGTCCCTAAGGGCCGCCAAAATGTTCGAAGTGGGAGGAGCCCATTTTGCTTAATTGGCTATAACTCGTGAACGGAACGAGATTTTTGCACCAAACTCAGCACACGCATGTACGAGCTCATTCTGTGGTCACGTGAAAAAGGGCGCAGCGACTGGCCACTTGGTGGCGCTATAACTGTTAAAAGGGTGTCAAAATGATGTATTTCTATGGAAAAAACACATGAAATGGCTGAAAGCGGCCATCTTGCTGTCTGATTTGCATACAAGCTCACAAAATCGGGCATGCGCATGCGTCACGTGATCCTGAAGAAGCTTGAAAACTTTCATGGACGTCGGGCCATTGGTGGCGCTTTAACTGTCATAAAGGTGAGAAGGCCTCTGTATTACCCTATGCAAAATGACATTTAAATGACTGAAAAATGGGGGGAAAAGAGCAGAGCTTCACCAAATTAGCTGAGCACATGCGCCATATTATTCTAAAGAAGCGTGCAAACTTTTATGGAGATCGGGCCATCAGTGGGGGTGTCACAGTTTAAAAGGTAAAAAAAAAAATGCACCACATTTCCATGATAAATGAGCTAAAAGGGCAACAAACGTTCTTTTTCCTCTCCGAGGCACATGTTAGAAGGCTGGATAAAGTTTTTGGAACGCAGCAGCGCAGACGGCAAGCGCCTAGACCCTATAGTTTTTTTTTTAGAGGCCTTTTTGTGGCCCTTTTTTAGCCACTTATTAGGGGTTCAAGCACTTCAGTGCTGAACACCTATTGTAATTGTTAATTTTCCCATGATGCAACATTCAGACATAAAACTGATCGGGCAGACCAAACCGTAAGTCGTGGAGACTTGAAACTTTGGGGGCTGATAGTACTCACACCGCCTACAGCGTCACCAAGGCCCGCCCCGATCGGCCTGACGGGGGCGCTACAGCGGGCAAAAGTACGAAACGGCTCATAACTCATCAACCGTGAGGCGTAGGCTCAAGTGTCTTATATCGCTGGAATCCTTGGCTCGAGGCGGACCAGATGCATGCCTCGGATTTGCTCGTCACCCTGGGAAAATTTTAGGGTATTTGGGTTTTTTCCAAAAACCTACTTTCGCGAACTAGTCCTAGGTTTTTGGCCCGACCGGAACCAAACCAGTGCGGCAAGATTCTCTGGAGTCTGATTGTCAATAATTATCAAAAAAAAGTGTAAATTTCGCTTCACGGTCCCTAAGGGCCGCCAAAATGTTCGAAGTGGGAGGAGCCCATTTTGCTTAATTGGCTATAACTCGTGAACGGAACGAGATTTTTGCACCAAACTCAGCACACGCATGTACGAGCTCATTCTGTGGTCACGTGAAAAAGGGCGCAGCGACTGGCCACTTGGTGGCGCTATAACTGTTAAAAGGGTGTCAAAATGATGTATTTCTATGGAAAAAACACATGAAATGGCTGAAAGCGGCCATCTTGCTGTCTGATTTGCATACAAGCTCACAAAATCGGGCATGCGCATGCGTCACGTGATCCTGAAGAAGCTTGAAAACTTTCATGGACGTCGGGCCATTGGTGGCGCTTTAACTGTCATAAAGGTGAGAAGGCCTCTGTATTACCCTATGCAAAATGACATTTAAATGACTGAAAAATGGGGGGAAAAGAGCAGAGCTTCACCAAATTAGCTGAGCACATGCGCCATATTATTCTAAAGAAGCGTGCAAACTTTTATGGAGATCGGGCCATCAGTGGGGGTGTCACAGTTTAAAAGGTAAAAAAAAAAATGCACCACATTTCCATGATAAATGAGCTAAAAGGGCAACAAACGTTCTTTTTCCTCTCCGAGGCACATGTTAGAAGGCTGGATAAAGTTTTTGGAACGCAGCAGCGCAGACGGCAAGCGCCTAGACCCTATAGTTTTTTTTTTAGAGGCCTTTTTGTGGCCCTTTTTTAGCCACTTATTAGGGGTTCAAGCACTTCAGTGCTGAACACCTATTGTAATTGTTAATTTTCCCATGATGCAACATTCAGACATAAAACTGATCGGGCAGACCAAACCGTAAGTCGTGGAGACTTGAAACTTTGGGGGCTGATAGTACTCACACCGCCTACAGCGTCACCAAGGCCCGCCCCGATCGGCCTGACGGGGGCGCTACAGCGGGCAAAAGTACGAAACGGCTCATAACTCATCAACCGTGAGGCGTAGGCTCAAGTGTCTTATATCGCTGGAATCCTTGGCTCGAGGCGGACCAGATGCATGCCTCGGATTTGCTCGTCACCCTGGGAAAATTTTAGGGTATTTGGGGTTTTTCCAAAAACCTACTTTCGCGAACTAGTCCTAGGTTTTTGGCCTGACCGGAACCAAACCAGTGCGGCAAGATTCTCTGGAGTCTGATTGTCAATAATTATCAAAAAAAAGTGTAAATTTCGCTTCACGGTCCCTAAGGGCCGCCAAAATGTTCGAAGTGGGAGGAGCCCATTTTGCTTAATTGGCTATAACTCGTGAACGGAACGAGATTTTTGCACCAAACTCAGCACACGCATGTACGAGCTCATTCTGTGGTCACGTGAAAAAGGGCGCAGCGACTGGCCACTTGGTGGCGCTATAACTGTTAAAAGGGTGTCAAAATGATGTATTTCTATGGAAAAAACACATGAAATGGCTGAAAGCGGCCATCTTGCTGTCTGATTTGCATACAAGCTCACAAAATCGGGCATGCGCATGCGTCACGTGATCCTGAAGAAGCTTGAAAACTTTCATGGACGTCGGGCCATTGGTGGCGCTTTAACTGTCATAAAGGTGAGAAGGCCTCTGTATTACCCTATGCAAAATGACATTTAAATGACTGAAAAATGGGGGGAAAAGAGCAGAGCTTCACCAAATTAGCTGAGCACATGCGCCATATTATTCTAAAGAAGCGTGCAAACTTTTATGGAGATCGGGCCATCAGTGGGGGTGTCACAGTTTAAAAGGTAAAAAAAAAAATGCACCACATTTCCATGATAAATGAGCTAAAAGGTCAACAAACGTTCTTTTTCCTCTCCGAGGCACATGTTAGAAGGCTGGATAAAGTTTTTGGAACGCAGCAGCGCAGACGGCAAGCGCCTAGACCCTATAGTTTTTTTTTTAGAGGCCTTTTTGTGGCCCTTTTTTAGCCACTTATTAGGGGTTCAAGCACTTCAGTGCTGAACACCTATTGTAATTGTTAATTTTCCCATGATGCAACATTCAGACATAAAACTGATCGGGCAGACCAAACCGTAAGTCGTGGAGACTTGAAACTTTGGGGGCTGATAGTACTCACACCGCCTACAGCGTCACCAAGGCCCGCCCCGATCGGCCTGACGGGGGCGCTACAGCGGGCAAAAGTACGAAACGGCTCATAACTCATCAACCGTGAGGCGTAGGCTCAAGTGTCTTATATCGCTGGAATCCTTGGCTCGAGGCGGACCAGATGCATGCCTCGGATTTGCTCGTCACCCTGGGAAAATTTTAGGGTATTTGGGGTTTTTCCAAAAACCTACTTTCGCGAACTAGTCCTAGGTTTTTGGCCCGACCGGAACCAAACCAGTGCGGCAAGATTCTCTGGAGTCTGATTGTCAATAATTATCAAAAAAAAGTGTAAATTTCGCTTCACGGTCCCTAAGGGCCGCCAAAATGTTCGAAGTGGGAGGAGCCCATTTTGCTTAATTGGCTATAACTCGTGAACGGAACGAGATTTTTGCACCAAACTCAGCACACGCATGTACGAGCTCATTCTGTGGTCACGTGAAAAAGGGCGCAGCGACTGGCCACTTGGTGGCGCTATAACTGTTAAAAGGGTGTCAAAATGATGTATTTCTATGGAAAAAACACATGAAATGGCTGAAAGCGGCCATCTTGCTGTCTGATTTGCATACAAGCTCACAAAATCGGGCATGCGCATGCGTCACGTGATCCTGAAGAAGCTTGAAAACTTTCATGGACGTCGGGCCATTGGTGGCGCTTTAACTGTCATAAAGGTGAGAAGGCCTCTGTATTACCCTATGCAAAATGACATTTAAATGACTGAAAAATGGGGGGAAAAGAGCAGAGCTTCACCAAATTAGCTGAGCACATGCGCCATATTATTCTAAAGAAGCGTGCAAACTTTTATGGAGATCGGGCCATCAGTGGGGGTGTCACAGTTTAAAAGGTAAAAAAAAAAATGCACCACATTTCCATGATAAATGAGCTAAAAGGGCAACAAACGTTCTTTTTCCTCTCCGAGGCACATGTTAGAAGGCTGGATAAAGTTTTTGGAACGCAGCAGCGCAGACGGCAAGCGCCTAGACCCTATAGTTTTTTTTTTAGAGGCCTTTTTGTGGCCCTTTTTTAGCCACTTATTAGGGGTTCAAGCACTTCAGTGCTGAACACCTATTGTAATTGTTAATTTTCCCATGATGCAACATTCAGACATAAAACTGATCGGGCAGACCAAACCGTAAGTCGTGGAGACTTGAAACTTTGGGGGCTGATAGTACTCACACCGCCTACAGCGTCACCAAGGCCCGCCCCGATCGGCCTGACGGGGGCGCTACAGCGGGCAAAAGTACGAAACGGCTCATAACTCATCAACCGTGAGGCGTAGGCTCAAGTGTCTTATATCGCTGGAATCCTTGGCTCGAGGCGGACCAGATGCATGCCTCGGATTTGCTCGTCACCCTGGGAAAATTTTAGGGTATTTGGGGTTTTTCCAAAAACCTACTTTCGCGAACTAGTCCTAGGTTTTTGGCCCGACCGGAACCAAACCAGTGCGGCAAGATTCTCTGGAGTCTGATTGTCAATAATTATCAAAAAAAAGTGTAAATTTCGCTTCACGGTCCCTAAGGGCCGCCAAAATGTTCGAAGTGGGAGGAGCCCATTTTGCTTAATTGGCTATAACTCGTGAACGGAACGAGATTTTTGCACCAAACTCAGCACACGCATGTACGAGCTCATTCTGTGGTCACGTGAAAAAGGGCGCAGCGACTGGCCACTTGGTGGCGCTATAACTGTTAAAAGGGTGTCAAAATGATGTATTTCTATGGAAAAAACACATGAAATGGCTGAAAGCGGCCATCTTGCTGTCTGATTTGCATACAAGCTCACAAAATCGGGCATGCGCATGCGTCACGTGATCCTGAAGAAGCTTGAAAACTTTCATGGACGTCGGGCCATTGGTGGCGCTTTAACTGTCATAAAGGTGAGAAGGCCTCTGTATTACCCTATGCAAAATGACATTTAAATGACTGAAAAATGGGGGGAAAAGAGCAGAGCTTCACCAAATTAGCTGAGCACATGCGCCATATTATTCTAAAGAAGCGTGCAAACTTTTATGGAGATCGGGCCATCAGTGGGGGTGTCACAGTTTAAAAGGTAAAAAAAAAAATGCACCACATTTCCATGATAAATGAGCTAAAAGGGCAACAAACGTTCTTTTTCCTCTCCGAGGCACATGTTAGAAGGCTGGATAAAGTTTTTGGAACGCAGCAGCGCAGACGGCAAGCGCCTAGACCCTATAGTTTTTTTTTTAGAGGCCTTTTTGTGGCCCTTTTTTAGCCACTTATTAGGGGTTCAAGCACTTCAGTGCTGAACACCTATTGTAATTGTTAATTTTCCCATGATGCAACATTCAGACATAAAACTGATCGGGCAGACCAAACCGTAAGTCGTGGAGACTTGAAACTTTGGGGGCTGATAGTACTCACACCGCCTACAGCGTCACCAAGGCCCGCCCCGATCGGCCTGACGGGGGCGCTACAGCGGGCAAAAGTACGAAACGGCTCATAACTCATCAACCGTGAGGCGTAGGCTCAAGTGTCTTATATCGCTGGAATCCTTGGCTCGAGGCGGACCAGATGCATGCCTCGGATTTGCTCGTCACCCTGGGAAAATTTTAGGGTATTTGGGGTTTTTCCAAAAACCTACTTTCGCGAACTAGTCCTAGGTTTTTGGCCTGACCGGAACCAAACCAGTGCGGCAAGATTCTCTGGAGTCTGATTGTCAATAATTATCAAAAAAAAGTGTAAATTTCGCTTCACGGTCCCTAAGGGCCGCCAAAATGTTCGAAGTGGGAGGAGCCCATTTTGCTTAATTGGCTATAACTCGTGAACGGAACGAGATTTTTGCACCAAACTCAGCACACGCATGTACGAGCTCATTCTGTGGTCACGTGAAAAAGGGCGCAGCGACTGGCCACTTGGTGGCGCTATAACTGTTAAAAGGGTGTCAAAATGATGTATTTCTATGGAAAAAACACATGAAATGGCTGAAAGCGGCCATCTTGCTGTCTGATTTGCATACAAGCTCACAAAATCGGGCATGCGCATGCGTCACGTGATCCTGAAGAAGCTTGAAAACTTTCATGGACGTCGGGCCATTGGTGGCGCTTTAACTGTCATAAAGGTGAGAAGGCCTCTGTATTACCCTATGCAAAATGACATTTAAATGACTGAAAAATGGGGGGAAAAGAGCAGAGCTTCACCAAATTAGCTGAGCACATGCGCCATATTATTCTAAAGAAGCGTGCAAACTTTTATGGAGATCGGGCCATCAGTGGGGGTGTCACAGTTTAAAAGGTAAAAAAAAAAATGCACCACATTTCCATGATAAATGAGCTAAAAGGTCAACAAACGTTCTTTTTCCTCTCCGAGGCACATGTTAGAAGGCTGGATAAAGTTTTTGGAACGCAGCAGCGCAGACGGCAAGCGCCTAGACCCTATAGTTTTTTTTTTAGAGGCCTTTTTGTGGCCCTTTTTTAGCCACTTATTAGGGGTTCAAGCACTTCAGTGCTGAACACCTATTGTAATTGTTAATTTTCCCATGATGCAACATTCAGACATAAAACTGATCGGGCAGACCAAACCGTAAGTCGTGGAGACTTGAAACTTTGGGGGCTGATAGTACTCACACCGCCTACAGCGTCACCAAGGCCCGCCCCGATCGGCCTGACGGGGGCGCTACAGCGGGCAAAAGTACGAAACGGCTCATAACTCATCAACCGTGAGGCGTAGGCTCAAGTGTCTTATATCGCTGGAATCCTTGGCTCGAGGCGGACCAGATGCATGCCTCGGATTTGCTCGTCACCCTGGGAAAATTTTAGGGTATTTGGGGTTTTTCCAAAAACCTACTTTCGCGAACTAGTCCTAGGTTTTTGGCCTGACCGGAACCAAACCAGTGCGGCAAGATTCTCTGGAGTCTGATTGTCAATAATTATCAAAAAAAAGTGTAAATTTCGCTTCACGGTCCCTAAGGGCCGCCAAAATGTTCGAAGTGGGAGGAGCCCATTTTGCTTAATTGGCTATAACTCGTGAACGGAACGAGATTTTTGCACCAAACTCAGCACACGCATGTACGAGCTCATTCTGTGGTCACGTGAAAAAGGGCGCAGCGACTGGCCACTTGGTGGCGCTATAACTGTTAAAAGGGTGTCAAAATGATGTATTTCTATGGAAAAAACACATGAAATGGCTGAAAGCGGCCATCTTGCTGTCTGATTTGCATACAAGCTCACAAAATCGGGCATGCGCATGCGTCACGTGATCCTGAAGAAGCTTGAAAACTTTCATGGACGTCGGGCCATTGGTGGCGCTTTAACTGTCATAAAGGTGAGAAGGCCTCTGTATTACCCTATGCAAAATGACATTTAAATGACTGAAAAATGGGGGGAAAAGAGCAGAGCTTCACCAAATTAGCTGAGCACATGCGCCATATTATTCTAAAGAAGCGTGCAAACTTTTATGGAGATCGGGCCATCAGTGGGGGTGTCACAGTTTAAAAGGTAAAAAAAAAAATGCACCACATTTCCATGATAAATGAGCTAAAAGGGCAACAAACGTTCTTTTTCCTCTCCGAGGCACATGTTAGAAGGCTGGATAAAGTTTTTGGAACGCAGCAGCGCAGACGGCAAGCGCCTAGACCCTATAGTTTTTTTTTTAGAGGCCTTTTTGTGGCCCTTTTTTAGCCACTTATTAGGGGTTCAAGCACTTCAGTGCTGAACACCTATTGTAATTGTTAATTTTCCCATGATGCAACATTCAGACATAAAACTGATCGGGCAGACCAAACCGTAAGTCGTGGAGACTTGAAACTTTGGGGGCTGATAGTACTCACACCGCCTACAGCGTCACCAAGGCCCGCCCCGATCGGCCTGACGGGGGCGCTACAGCGGGCAAAAGTACGAAACGGCTCATAACTCATCAACCGTGAGGCGTAGGCTCAAGTGTCTTATATCGCTGGAATCCTTGGCTCGAGGCGGACCAGATGCATGCCTCGGATTTGCTCGTCACCCTGGGAAAATTTTAGGGTATTTGGGGTTTTTCCAAAAACCTACTTTCGCGAACTAGTCCTAGGTTTTTGGCCCGACCGGAACCAAACCAGTGCGGCAAGATTCTCTGGAGTCTGATTGTCAATAATTATCAAAAAAAAGTGTAAATTTCGCTTCACGGTCCCTAAGGGCCGCCAAAATGTTCGAAGTGGGAGGAGCCCATTTTGCTTAATTGGCTATAACTCGTGAACGGAACGAGATTTTTGCACCAAACTCAGCACACGCATGTACGAGCTCATTCTGTGGTCACGTGAAAAAGGGCGCAGCGACTGGCCACTTGGTGGCGCTATAACTGTTAAAAGGGTGTCAAAATGATGTATTTCTATGGAAAAAACACATGAAATGGCTGAAAGCGGCCATCTTGCTGTCTGATTTGCATACAAGCTCACAAAATCGGGCATGCGCATGCGTCACGTGATCCTGAAGAAGCTTGAAAACTTTCATGGACGTCGGGCCATTGGTGGCGCTTTAACTGTCATAAAGGTGAGAAGGCCTCTGTATTACCCTATGCAAAATGACATTTAAATGACTGAAAAATGGGGGGAAAAGAGCAGAGCTTCACCAAATTAGCTGAGCACATGCGCCATATTATTCTAAAGAAGCGTGCAAACTTTTATGGAGATCGGGCCATCAGTGGGGGTGTCACAGTTTAAAAGGTAAAAAAAAAAATGCACCACATTTCCATGATAAATGAGCTAAAAGGGCAACAAACGTTCTTTTTCCTCTCCGAGGCACATGTTAGAAGGCTGGATAAAGTTTTTGGAACGCAGCAGCGCAGACGGCAAGCGCCTAGACCCTATAGTTTTTTTTTTAGAGGCCTTTTTGTGGCCCTTTTTTAGCCACTTATTAGGGGTTCAAGCACTTCAGTGCTGAACACCTATTGTAATTGTTAATTTTCCCATGATGCAACATTCAGACATAAAACTGATCGGGCAGACCAAACCGTAAGTCGTGGAGACTTGAAACTTTGGGGGCTGATAGTACTCACACCGCCTACAGCGTCACCAAGGCCCGCCCCGATCGGCCTGACGGGGGCGCTACAGCGGGCAAAAGTACGAAACGGCTCATAACTCATCAACCGTGAGGCGTAGGCTCAAGTGTCTTATATCGCTGGAATCCTTGGCTCGAGGCGGACCAGATGCATGCCTCGGATTTGCTCGTCACCCTGGGAAAATTTTAGGGTATTTGGGTTTTTTCCAAAAACCTACTTTCGCGAACTAGTCCTAGGTTTTTGGCCCGACCGGAACCAAACCAGTGCGGCAAGATTCTCTGGAGTCTGATTGTCAATAATTATCAAAAAAAAGTGTAAATTTCGCTTCACGGTCCCTAAGGGCCGCCAAAATGTTCGAAGTGGGAGGAGCCCATTTTGCTTAATTGGCTATAACTCGTGAACGGAACGAGATTTTTGCACCAAACTCAGCACACGCATGTACGAGCTCATTCTGTGGTCACGTGAAAAAGGGCGCAGCGACTGGCCACTTGGTGGCGCTATAACTGTTAAAAGGGTGTCAAAATGATGTATTTCTATGGAAAAAACACATGAAATGGCTGAAAGCGGCCATCTTGCTGTCTGATTTGCATACAAGCTCACAAAATCGGGCATGCGCATGCGTCACGTGATCCTGAAGAAGCTTGAAAACTTTCATGGACGTCGGGCCATTGGTGGCGCTTTAACTGTCATAAAGGTGAGAAGGCCTCTGTATTACCCTATGCAAAATGACATTTAAATGACTGAAAAATGGGGGGAAAAGAGCAGAGCTTCACCAAATTAGCTGAGCACATGCGCCATATTATTCTAAAGAAGCGTGCAAACTTTTATGGAGATCGGGCCATCAGTGGGGGTGTCACAGTTTAAAAGGTAAAAAAAAAAATGCACCACATTTCCATGATAAATGAGCTAAAAGGGCAACAAACGTTCTTTTTCCTCTCCGAGGCACATGTTAGAAGGCTGGATAAAGTTTTTGGAACGCAGCAGCGCAGACGGCAAGCGCCTAGACCCTATAGTTTTTTTTTTAGAGGCCTTTTTGTGGCCCTTTTTTAGCCACTTATTAGGGGTTCAAGCACTTCAGTGCTGAACACCTATTGTAATTGTTAATTTTCCCATGATGCAACATTCAGACATAAAACTGATCGGGCAGACCAAACCGTAAGTCGTGGAGACTTGAAACTTTGGGGGCTGATAGTACTCACACCGCCTACAGCGTCACCAAGGCCCGCCCCGATCGGCCTGACGGGGGCGCTACAGCGGGCAAAAGTACGAAACGGCTCATAACTCATCAACCGTGAGGCGTAGGCTCAAGTGTCTTATATCGCTGGAATCCTTGGCTCGAGGCGGACCAGATGCATGCCTCGGATTTGCTCGTCACCCTGGGAAAATTTTAGGGTATTTGGGGTTTTTCCAAAAACCTACTTTCGCGAACTAGTCCTAGGTTTTTGGCCCGACCGGAACCAAACCAGTGCGGCAAGATTCTCTGGAGTCTGATTGTCAATAATTATCAAAAAAAAGTGTAAATTTCGCTTCACGGTCCCTAAGGGCCGCCAAAATGTTCGAAGTGGGAGGAGCCCATTTTGCTTAATTGGCTATAACTCGTGAACGGAACGAGATTTTTGCACCAAACTCAGCACACGCATGTACGAGCTCATTCTGTGGTCACGTGAAAAAGGGCGCAGCGACTGGCCACTTGGTGGCGCTATAACTGTTAAAAGGGTGTCAAAATGATGTATTTCTATGGAAAAAACACATGAAATGGCTGAAAGCGGCCATCTTGCTGTCTGATTTGCATACAAGCTCACAAAATCGGGCATGCGCATGCGTCACGTGATCCTGAAGAAGCTTGAAAACTTTCATGGACGTCGGGCCATTGGTGGCGCTTTAACTGTCATAAAGGTGAGAAGGCCTCTGTATTACCCTATGCAAAATGACATTTAAATGACTGAAAAATGGGGGGAAAAGAGCAGAGCTTCACCAAATTAGCTGAGCACATGCGCCATATTATTCTAAAGAAGCGTGCAAACTTTTATGGAGATCGGGCCATCAGTGGGGGTGTCACAGTTTAAAAGGTAAAAAAAAAAATGCACCACATTTCCATGATAAATGAGCTAAAAGGGCAACAAACGTTCTTTTTCCTCTCCGAGGCACATGTTAGAAGGCTGGATAAAGTTTTTGGAACGCAGCAGCGCAGACGGCAAGCGCCTAGACCCTATAGTTTTTTTTTTAGAGGCCTTTTTGTGGCCCTTTTTTAGCCACTTATTAGGGGTTCAAGCACTTCAGTGCTGAACACCTATTGTAATTGTTAATTTTCCCATGATGCAACATTCAGACATAAAACTGATCGGGCAGACCAAACCGTAAGTCGTGGAGACTTGAAACTTTGGGGGCTGATAGTACTCACACCACCTACAGTGTCACCAAGGCCCGCCCCGATCGGCCTGACGGGGGCGCTACAGCGGGCAAAAGTACGAAACGGCTCATAACTCATCAACCGTGAGGCGTAGGCTCAAGTGTCTTATATCGCTGGAATCCTTGGCTCGAGGCGGACCAGATGCATGCCTCGGATTTGCTCGTCACCCTGGGAAAATTTTAGGGTATTTGGGGTTTTTCCAAAAACCTACTTTCGCGAACTAGTCCTAGGTTTTTGGCCCGACCGGAACCAAACCAGTGCGGCAAGATTCTCTGGAGTCTGATTGTCAATAATTATCAAAAAAAAGTGTAAATTTCGCTTCACGGTCCCTAAGGGCCGCCAAAATGTTCGAAGTGGGAGGAGCCCATTTTGCTTAATTGGCTATAACTCGTGAACGGAACGAGATTTTTGCACCAAACTCAGCACACGCATGTACGAGCTCATTCTGTGGTCACGTGAAAAAGGGCGCAGCGACTGGCCACTTGGTGGCGCTATAACTGTTAAAAGGGTGTCAAAATGATGTATTTCTATGGAAAAAACACATGAAATGGCTGAAAGCGGCCATCTTGCTGTCTGATTTGCATACAAGCTCACAAAATCGGGCATGCGCATGCGTCACGTGATCCTGAAGAAGCTTGAAAACTTTCATGGACGTCGGGCCATTGGTGGCGCTTTAACTGTCATAAAGGTGAGAAGGCCTCTGTATTACCCTATGCAAAATGACATTTAAATGACTGAAAAATGGGGGGAAAAGAGCAGAGCTTCACCAAATTAGCTGAGCACATGCGCCATATTATTCTAAAGAAGCGTGCAAACTTTTATGGAGATCGGGCCATCAGTGGGGGTGTCACAGTTTAAAAGGTAAAAAAAAAAATGCACCACATTTCCATGATAAATGAGCTAAAAGGGCAACAAACGTTCTTTTTCCTCTCCGAGGCACATGTTAGAAGGCTGGATAAAGTTTTTGGAACGCAGCAGCGCAGACGGCAAGCGCCTAGACCCTATAGTTTTTTTTTTAGAGGCCTTTTTGTGGCCCTTTTTTAGCCACTTATTAGGGGTTCAAGCACTTCAGTGCTGAACACCTATTGTAATTGTTAATTTTCCCATGATGCAACATTCAGACATAAAACTGATCGGGCAGACCAAACCATTAGTCGTGGAGACTTGAAACTTTGGGGGCTGATAGTACTCACACCGCCTACAGCGTCACCAAGGCCCGCCCCGATCGGCCTGACGGGGGCGCTACAGCGGGCAAAAGTACGAAACGGCTCATAACTCATCAACCGTGAGGCGTAGGCTCAAGTGTCTTATATCGCTGGAATCCTTGGCTCGAGGCGGACCAGATGCATGCCTCGGATTTGCTCGTCACCCTGGGAAAATTTTAGGGTATTTGGGGTTTTTCCAAAAACCTACTTTCGCGAACTAGTCCTAGGTTTTTGGCCCGACCGGAACCAAACCAGTGCGGCAAGATTCTCTGGAGTCTGATTGTCAATAATTATCAAAAAAAAGTGTAAATTTCGCTTCACGGTCCCTAAGGGCCGCCAAAATGTTCGAAGTGGGAGGAGCCCATTTTGCTTAATTGGCTATAACTCGTGAACGGAACGAGATTTTTGCACCAAACTCAGCACACGCATGTACGAGCTCATTCTGTGGTCACGTGAAAAAGGGCGCAGCGACTGGCCACTTGGTGGCGCTATAACTGTTAAAAGGGTGTCAAAATGATGTATTTCTATGGAAAAAACACATGAAATGGCTGAAAGCGGCCATCTTGCTGTCTGATTTGCATACAAGCTCACAAAATCGGGCATGCGCATGCGTCACGTGATCCTGAAGAAGCTTGAAAACTTTCATGGACGTCGGGCCATTGGTGGCGCTTTAACTGTCATAAAGGTGAGAAGGCCTCTGTATTACCCTATGCAAAATGACATTTAAATGACTGAAAAATGGGGGGAAAAGAGCAGAGCTTCACCAAATTAGCTGAGCACATGCGCCATATTATTCTAAAGAAGCGTGCAAACTTTTATGGAGATCGGGCCATCAGTGGGGGTGTCACAGTTTAAAAGGTAAAAAAAAAAATGCACCACATTTCCATGATAAATGAGCTAAAAGGGCAACAAACGTTCTTTTTCCTCTCCGAGGCACATGTTAGAAGGCTGGATAAAGTTTTTGGAACGCAGCAGCGCAGACGGCAAGCGCCTAGACCCTATAGTTTTTTTTTTAGAGGCCTTTTTGTGGCCCTTTTTTAGCCACTTATTAGGGGTTCAAGCACTTCAGTGCTGAACACCTAGGCTGCGTTCGAAACCGCATACTTCCCTACTATTTAGTATGGGAAAAAGAGTAGGCGAGCGAAAAAGTATGTACGAATCCAAAAGAGTAGGCGAGAATTACCTGGGTGACGTACTAATTATCGCGAGATTCGGACTTAAGTGCGTTCGAATATGCCTACTTTCCTACTATATAGTAGGCGAAAACAGTACGTGAAGGAAGCAGTACGTTCGAAACATCAGTATTCATAAAAGAGTAGGCGAGAAGTTCCCGGATGGCTTACTCGCTTCCGCCCAGATTTTTGAGTGCTCGACCGATGGATACTCTTCTATCCCAGGAGGCCACGCGAGAGGATACGTCACAAAAAAAAAGAAGAAGGATAGGTCATACTCGAACGTGACGGAAAGGATGACGGACGAGACTCAAATGTGAGTATTACAAATCAAATGATCGCATGTGTTGAACTACTGTACAGTAAACTGTTGAATTGTTTAAGGTGTAAAGACGCTATATAGGCTATTTGTGATTTTGCTGTAAATCACATTTTATTATGTATAGCTAACAGAGAAGCTCCAGTAAGGACACATACGTCTCCAAAGTGGATTTGCATACATTTTAAACCGTATACATCTTAAATACAATTACTAAATGTCTATTTAATATCTGGCAAGAAACTCTTCTATAAGAATTGCAGATTACTATATGAAATAGGCATCTGAGTGATGTATGTGTGCTATTATGTAGAACAAATCTATAAAGTAACTAAACATAAGTTATCTATTTTATTTGTCCATTAGTTGATAAATTGAGGAACATTTATATTGGATAAAAACTAAAAGTTAAAACAACCTCAACATGTAAATGTAGTGTTGAGCTCATAAATCACAGAGGTAACGTGAGTCTGGTCTGGATGTTAGAGTGGCTCATGAAGCTGAATGCTGCCATCAAAGACTTTGTGACATTACAGAAATGGATAACAACAACTATTTAAATATTAAGTTGTAGTTTATTTTAATTATTGTAATTTCAAACAGAGCTATTACAGCACTTTTCTGATTCTTGAGTTCTGTGCATTTGCTGCACAGCTTTTGTGGTGGAGCAGGACCTGCAAAGAAAGATGATGGCGGCATTTGTGGAAAAAAGCATTTTTGTCTTCTAAATAATACTGAAATCAAATGACATTGTGCTGTTAAAATTACTGCTTTTGTGTTATGTTTGTGCATTTTGTAGGATCTGAAATGTCAGCAGACTGGTGTGAGCACTGAGGACGAAGAGCACAGAGCTGAATCCTGGAGATGGTGCCATGGATGAGACCCTCCATCACTCCACCTGCCCTTATGAGAACCTCCACCTGCCCTCATGAGACCCACCATCACTCCACCTGCCTTTATTGCCTCAGATTGTGAAGCACAACACATCACGCAACAACCTCAGGCACAAGGGAACGGCTCACCTCTGGCGGTCAGCTGATTCATCAGAATAAATCTGCAGAATGGGCACCGCTGTGTTGAGATGGCAGAAGGATGTGGGGTTCAGCGCCTGTAGCCTACATACATGATTGTAATAAAGCTTTGTTTCATGTGTTGACTTGTATATGCATTTGTTTATTGTGTGATGGTGACTTTGATTCATTCTTTTACTAATTTATTAATATTTCTCATTGTTGTCAGTAAATAAAATACAATTAATTAATGCTTTATTTATTGTTTGAAGGAAAATGTAGATGTTCACTATATACACATCTAGAGTGTATTCATGCATAGCTATGTCATATGATATACATTACATTTTGTTTGTTTTATTGAATTATATAATTTACAGTAAAAAGTAATATAATTAATTGATCAGCATTTATCGTTGTTATTATTGTATGTTTTGGGCTGGGAGCAATGCAATTCATTCTGGGGTAATATTAATTTTTAATAATGATACTTATATTTTTCGAGTATAAAATCAACAGTTTTCTCCAAAGGTGAATCTCCCTTTGTGCAGACATTACAAACGCTGAGGAAAACCGTTCTAGGTAGGGCTGTCGAGTAAATGTGAGGTAAATGTATGTATGTATATGTATGTATGTATTTATACATATATATATATATATATATATATATATATATATATATATATATATATATATATATATATATATATATATATATATATCATGGGTTTGCAAACATATGAGATTTTATACACAGGAAAAAACCTATAAGGTTGAATATCAATATATATTTTCTTAAATAATTATATAATACATTTTAAAAAAATGCATTTTCTGTTATTTATAGGCCTGAGGGATGAAACGATAGTTAAATTTAACAAGAAAAAGAGGAAAACAAAGCAGTAAGCCACTTTTGCTTATGGATGAAAATGTTTGGATATAAAATAAAGAAATTAACAACATATTCAAGAGATGACAATTTTGGGATTTCGTAATAAAAATAAATATCGTTAAGGATAAAACGGTGGGTCACATTAGTAGGGTTAAATATAAGAACTTAAATCAACCCTAAATGTACTCACAAAATAAATGGGCAGCAGTTTCTTCAAAAAGACCACAAAATGAGAAAGTTTAATCAATATCATGATATTTACAGATAGATGAATTAAACGTGTCGTTCAAATCTTTTAAGTTGTTGCGCGTGTGATAACGCGTCGTAGGTCACATGATATCGTCAACATGGCAGATGTCCGGTTCTCATTCATACTCAACGAGATCTGGCTATAAAGTACCTACTCTTTTAGCGCTCGTTAAGTAAGTACTCATTGAAATTAAGTACCTACTCATTGAGTATGCGGTTTCGAACGCAGCCCTATTGTAATTGTTAATTTTCCCATGATGCAACATTCAGACATAAAACTGATCGGGCAGACCAAACCGTAAGTCGTGGAGACTTGAAACTTTGGGGGCTGATAGTACTCACACCGCCTACAGCGTCACCAAGGCCCACCCCGATCGGCCTGACGGGGGCGCTACAGCGGGCAAAAGTACGAAACGGCTCATAACTCATCAACCGTGAGGCGTAGGCTCAAGTGTCTTATATCGCTGGAATCCTTGGCTCGAGGCGGACCAGATGCATGCCTCGGATTTGCTCGTCACCCTGGGAAAATTTTAGGGTATTTGGGGTTTTTCCAAAAACCTACTTTCGCGAACTAGTCCTAGGTTTTTGGCCCGACCGGAACCAAACCAGTGCGGCAAGATTCTCTGGAGTCTGATTGTCAATAATTATCAAAAAAAAGTGTAAATTTCGCTTCACGGTCCCTAAGGGCCGCCAAAATGTTCGAAGTGGGAGGAGCCCATTTTGCTTAATTGGCTATAACTCGTGAACGGAACGAGATTTTTGCACCAAACTCAGCACACGCATGTACGAGCTCATTCTGTGGTCACGTGAAAAAGGGCGCAGCGACTGGCCACTTGGTGGCGCTATAACTGTTAAAAGGGTGTCAAAATGATGTATTTCTATGGAAAAAACACATGAAATGGCTGAAAGCGGCCATCTTGCTGTCTGATTTGCATACAAGCTCACAAAATCGGGCATGCGCATGCGTCACGTGATCCTGAAGAAGCTTGAAAACTTTCATGGACGTCGGGCCATTGGTGGCGCTTTAACTGTCATAAAGGTGAGAAGGCCTCTGTATTACCCTATGCAAAATGACATTTAAATGACTGAAAAATGGGGGGAAAAGAGCAGAGCTTCACCAAATTAGCTGAGCACATGCGCCATATTATTCTAAAGAAGCGTGCAAACTTTTATGGAGATCGGGCCATCAGTGGGGGTGTCACAGTTTAAAAGGTAAAAAAAAAAATGCACCACATTTCCATGATAAATGAGCTAAAAGGGCAACAAACGTTCTTTTTCCTCTCCGAGGCACATGTTAGAAGGCTGGATAAAGTTTTTGGAACGCAGCAGCGCAGACGGCAAGCGCCTAGACCCTATAGTTTTTTTTTTAGAGGCCTTTTTGTGGCCCTTTTTTAGCCACTTATTAGGGGTTCAAGCACTTCAGTGCTGAACACCTATTGTAATTGTTAATTTTCCCATGATGCAACATTCAGACATAAAACTGATCGGGCAGACCAAACCGTAAGTCGTGGAGACTTGAAACTTTGGGGGCTGATAGTACTCACACCGCCTACAGCGTCACCAAGGCCCACCCCGATCGGCCTGACGGGGGCGCTACAGCGGGCAAAAGTACGAAACGGCTCATAACTCATCAACCGTGAGGCGTAGGCTCAAGTGTCTTATATCGCTGGAATCCTTGGCTCGAGGCGGACCAGATGCATGCCTCAGATTTGCTTGCCCTTCAGGCGCCAATTTTGAGTAAATTGAGGTTTTTTGAAAAACCTACTTTTGCGAATTACTCCTAGATTTTTTGCCCGATTGAAACCAAACCAATGCAGAAATATTCTCTGGACAGAGACTATCAATAATCATCAAAAAAATTCTTAATTTAAATTCACGGTCGCTAAGGGAAATCAAAATGTTTGATGGCACCAGGGCCACTTTTACTAAAACAATTATAACTCGTGAATGGAAAGAGATATTTTCGCTAATCTTGGGAAACGTGTTTATGAGCTCAATCTGAGATTACTTGAAAAAAATCGCGACGATTGGCCACTTGGTGGCGC
Organism: Scardinius erythrophthalmus; assembly: GCF_964197995.2. Classification (NCBI taxonomy): domain Eukaryota; kingdom Metazoa; phylum Chordata; class Actinopteri; order Cypriniformes; family Leuciscidae; genus Scardinius; species Scardinius erythrophthalmus. Next base: position 104,044 of record NW_028296523.1, on the reverse strand, counting down.
TACAACATGGAAAAAAATTTATGAAAATGGCTATATACGCACCCAACCGTTAGTCCTTTGAAATCCTCAATCCTTCCCGAGTCCAACAATACCAAATATGCCAGGTTTCTCCTTATAGTTTGTGTATCATTGTCATTAAGCACTTAAAAAACTTGCAATTATCTTCGAAACCGATAGTCCAAATTTCTTGAAATTTGAAAACATAGATCAATAGCTAAACAATAACGCCCAAATGTCACAATTAAGATAGGAACTGACAAAAATAAATAAACAAATAAAATTTTTAAATCATTGTCACCCATGGATCATTTTTATTCTCTCATAAACAGAAGTGTCTAAACTTCAAAACAAAATGAGATATTTACAACAAATTTGACAGACATGCATGGGCACACTTTGAGGACACTTGAAGTGGTGGAGATCAGGCAAGATGTGGTGCTATAACTGTCAAAAAAACTTTCCTCAGTAAATTGCCTGTATTGGCTGTAAATGGTATTTTCCATCAATGTTATAAGTTTATTTGTTTATTTGGATCCCCATTAGCCTCTTTCTAGGCAGTGGCTACTCTTCCTGGGGTCCCAAAAAGTAAATCATACAAAACTACATTTAATCAACAACAATAAAAAGTCAAGTCAATGAAACGCACTAACCCATCATCCATTCCAAATATCAAAATCAACAATTTAATATATTTTGCCATTAAATATTCCTTTAAATATTTTTTTTAAACTAATTTTTCTTGTAAAAATGTGTGATATCAATAGTAAATGATTCCATATTTTCATTCCTCTATACATTACTGTCCGTTGGTTTCCAGTGGTTTTCGAAACAGGAAATAAAAAACATTCCTTTTATTCATGCCTGGTGTAAAAAAATATGACTAGTACTATTATACAAAAGTTGAGAGTACAGCGCATTAGGAACTCTAGACACAGAAATATTTCTTATAAAATAAAGCAGAGAGACAATCCTTCACCAGTTCATTCTCAGTATATTAGCTCTTCTATAACAGTTTAAATTCAGTCCTGTCGCTCTGTTCTGGACAAATTTATTTTTTCAATTACATCCATTTTTTTTTTATTTACTTGATGCACTGGTAAAAACCACTGGGCAAAAACACGCGATTCGTCCAATCACTGATTGTGCTGCAGTGACTGCCACCCCTGAGAGCCAACAGTAGCGGCATATTCTTAAGGCCCGCCCACTGTTCGCGCAGGCGCTGCTGCTGTCAGCATGATGAGAGAACAGAATAGATCAGATGAGACAGCAGCACGGAAACTTTCTTCAGAAACTCCTTGTACTAAATGATCATCATAATCTATCGGGAACTGTGATTGTGTGCACTTGGAAACTTTGGATGCATCAACTTGTCGTCAGAGAAAGGTGTAAAAGGTGAAATCGGAGTAAAGATTTATAGTGTGATAATCTTTATTGAACAATCTTCTTTAATTGAATATGTGATGCAGTCTCGTTTTGGTGAGTGACTTTTTTTTGTCATATGTTATCTTATGACAGATATCTATTTCAGAAATGATTTGATATGAGCTGAGTTGACTAGGCCGCAGTCACAGCGCGAGCTGAACTAGTTAGCCGTGTGCTAAAGCTACCGCGTGTAGCTAACATCTTTGTATCATGAGTTGTGACAGTGACTGTTTTATGAGTGTCGAATCGATGTGTTAAATAAATTTGGATTAATGTGTCATTTGAGCTGTGCATGTCATTTGTTACTGAAATGTTGAGTCAGAAATTAATTATGGTACGTTTGCCTTGTGTTTTCCAAGGCTGCGTTTTCTTGTTCTCTATTTTTTTTCCCTATGTGAACGTGATCGGCAAGTGTATCCTGTTTTGTGCCATAAATAATCCTGTGAAGGTGAATCGCCTGCCTAGTGGATGCAATTACATGCACAAATGCTAACCAGTGCCCATGGACCTGTTTCCCATTTGAACTGTAATTTGAAACCATCAACTGGTAGGATAACTACAATTTTCTTTTGTTTGTTTTTGTTTTTTATATATATGTGTTGCTATATAAATAAGTGTTACGATGTGTATAGCATGCACAAAAATCAAGGACATTTTTTGTAACGAATGTAGCGAAAACTAAACAGCGTCTCTGCGCATTGAAAGGCTGTCACTCAGTGCACAATCACATTGTTACAGCAACGGATTGTCTTTGAGTCATTAAACCGTACATGTACAAACATGTTCAAAAACACTGATTCGTTAAAAAGATAGATGTGATGAAACTAGGTGGTAATTATTTTTAACTTTAAGCTCCACTTTCGAACTTCACCTAATTTAATCGAAGCTTTTAGGCTGTTGAATCATTAAAAAGAAACAAGTCGGTGATGTCTGTTTTCATTTACTAACTCTCTATTGTTCTTATTTGTCACTCATCTTTCTGAAACAAACTACAAAGAGAACTTTTTAATTTATCAATATCATTTTCTCTTTGAATCAGAACAAAATTGTCAACTATTTGCTCTCCTGTTGCACCATTTCCTCCCTCCAGTAGATGATCCTTGCTTCTGATTTAATTATGCCCTACCGAATACTATATCTAGGTGTAGCACATCAAGTCAAGTTGCGCACTACATGCTACACAGTGTTGTGTAGGGCTGGGTTTCGATTCAAATTTCAAGAATCGATTCGATTCCGATTCTCAAGATCTTGAATCGATTATCATTATTCGATCCGATCTGATCCGATCTTCGAGATTTAGATAATGTTAATTTCCGCCATGATAAATTTTCCACCATTTTGAATTTTGTCAACAACGTACTTTTACTAACTAGTCCTAGGTTTTTCGCCCGATCGGAACCAAACCAGTGCAGAAATGTATAGAAATCCTATAAATGTTAAACAGCTTTAAAACCATGTATTTCCTATGTTACATTGCCTGTATTGGCTGTAAATGGTCTTTTCCATCTATTATGTCAGTGGTTACATGCTTGCTAAATAAAACTTAATAGATTTTAAAGCTTTTGTGCTTTAAGGCCTTAAAGGCCTTAACTGCTTGAACCCCGATAAATGCTGCTTGCAGCTTTAATTATTATTATTATTATTATTATTATTCTGCCGTAAAACGCATCGTGCAGCCCAAACCGTAAGGGCTAGAGCATTGAAACTTTGCCAGATGGTAGTACAAAAATCGAGGAGAGGTTCAGAGATTATGACCCCGATTGGCCCATAGGTGGCGCTATAGCAACCAAAAGCGCGAAACTGCTCATAACTCCTAGACCGTATGTCGCAGACTCAAGTGTCTTATATCATTGGAAAGCTGGACGCCTGACGAACAAAACGTATATCTCCGATTTCATTTCCGTCATGATAGATTTTCCGCCATTTTGAATTTTGTCGAAAATCTACTTTTGCGAACTAGTCCCTGGTTTTTTGCCCGATCGGAGCCAAACCAGTGCAGAAATGTTCTCTGGAGTCTGAAGATCAATAATTATCGAAAAAATGTTGAAATTTCGATTCATGGACGCTAGGGGGCGCAAAATAATCGTTGTGGGAGGAGCCTATTTTACTAAAATGGCTATAACTTAAAAAGTAAATAAGATAGCTTCACCAAACTCGGTACACATGTGTATGGGTTCATTCTGGGGTCACAGTAAAAAAATCGCGACGATTGAACACTAGGTGGCGCTATAACATGAAAAAAACATGAAAAGGGCTATAACCACCTGACCGTTAGTCCGATTGACTTGAAAATTGGTATGCAGTGTCTTGGTCCAAGGTGCCATGTATGTCTATGAGGACATTGGCGTATCTCAAAAAACATGGCCGCCATTGGCCAATGAAGTTGAGCACCTATTAGACAAGGTTAACGGAGGCCGATCGGAACGAAACTCGATGGGCATGTTCGACTCATGGCCCTAGAGGTCTGTAAGAATTTTGAAAGAAATCGGCCACTAGTTGGCGCTAACGAGTTTTATGGCTCTGTAATCACGTGGTGTTACACTTATCGTCACAAAAAGCATATCATTTGATATATCTGCTCATGCTGAACAACTTTGCCTCAAGAACCATTTCTGTCAATCAAACCGTTCATTAAATATTCATGAATATGTCTAAAACCTACTTTTGCGAACTAGTCCTAGGTTTTTTGCCCGATCGGAACCAGACCAGTCTAGGACAATTCTCTGGACTCTCTAGATCAATAATTATCAAAAAAAAGTTGTACTTTTGCATTTGGATGGCTGTAATAGGGTAATTTATAAAATGGGCGTGTCAAAATACATTAAAAAGCCTATAAATCCTAAATAAAAACTCAGAACTTCACAAAAATTGGTCAGCATATGTGACATAACATCATTAACAAGCATGAAAAATTCTATGGAGATCGGACGATAGGTGGCGCTATAACTGTTAAAAAGCTTTAAAATCATATATTTCCTATGGTAAACTGCCTGTATTGGCTGTAAATGGTCTTTTCCATCTCTGATCATATAATTTTCATATCATAATGTTAAAAAACTAGTGCAATACAATTCTCTGGACTCACTAGATCAATAATTGTCAGAAAGTTGAACTACTTCATTTGGATAGCTATAATAGGTTCACTTCAAAATCTGGCCTTTACCAAGTGTCCCCGAAAGCCTATATCTCTTTAATCAATGCTCAGACCTTCTTAAAAACAAGTCAGAACGTGTGAAATATCACCCTGAACAAGCATGAAAATTTTCAGACAGATCGGACAAAATTTGCCTCTATAACAGTTAAAAAGGTGAAAATGATATGAATTAATGGCATGTTAAGCCAATAAGTGGTATTTTACTGCCCCCTGCTGTTTAAAATAGTCATTTTCTCATATTGGTATTGGTATCAGCCATGGTAAATCATGATAAATGATGGTGTGTGTGTGTGTGTGTGTGTGTGTGTGTGTGTGTGTGTGTGGTACAAATATAACAAAGGTTTTATTTTCCAACATGAAAACAAACATAACAGAGTGCTAGTGCACAAACAATAACCGACAATGATAATGGATGAGAGGGGAACTTAAATACACAGATCAAGACAAGGACAACAGGTGACGGTTATGATGATGAGGAGCAGGTGATGATGAGGAGGGTGATGAGGAGCAGGTGCAGGTGATGACGACAGATGGTGAATGTGATGAAGACAGAAGGTGAATGTGATGAAGGTGAATGTGACACCAATATCACTGAAACATTTGTGTGTGTGTGTGTGTGTGTGTGTGTGTGTGTGTGTGTGTGTGTGTGTGTGTGTGTGTGTGTGTGTGTGTGTGTGTGTGTGTGTGTGTAGCATTATTGTGTGTAGCATATGTAGCAAGTATGCATTATTGAGTTAACATGGAAACACTGGTTTGCTTTAGTGCAGAAAACTGGTCAAAATCATGAGGTTTAAAGTGAAAGTGAGCCAATAAGTGGTCTTCTACTGCCCTCTGCTGGCCATTCTACTTATTAATTAAATTTTTCCACATGTGCTTGCATTTATACTTGAATACACACTAAAAATCACTTATATAGCAATAACTATTATAACACAATCATATTTTGTCAGTGTTAATCACTTTATTTGCACTGACACTTCAAATAATTGCTAGTAATGTGGTAAATCATGGTAAATCATGGTTAACTATGCTGTGTGTGTGTGTGTGTGTGTGTGTGTGTGTGTGTGTGTGTGTGTGTGTGTGTGTGTGTGTGTGTGTGTGTGTGTGTGTGTGTGTGTGTGTGTGTGTAAGCATGCATTGAGTTAACATGGATAAACTGGTTTGCTTTAGTGCAGGAAACTGGTTTAAAGTGAAAGTGAGCCAATAAGTGGTCTTCTACTGCCCTCTGCTGGCCATTCTACTTATTAATGAAATATTTCAACATGTGCTTGCATTCATACTTGAATACACACAAAAAAAATCACTTATATAGCAATAACTATTATAACACAATCATATTTTGTCAGTGTTAATCACTTTATTTGCACTGACACTTCAAATAATTGCTAGTAATGTGATAAATCAGGCTAGAAACATGGTAAATCAAAGTAAATAATACTAGATTGTCGTTTATCTCCTGGTAAATAATACTACAACGTGGTATATCATGGTAAATCATGGTTAACTATGCTGTGTGTGTATGTGTGTGTGTGTGTGTGTATGTGTGTGTGTGTGTGTGTGTGTGTGTGTGTGTGTGTGTGTGTGTGTGTAAGCATGCATTGAGTTAACATGGAAAAACTGGTTTGCTTTAGTGCAGAAAACTGGTTTAAAGTGAAAGTGAGCCAATAAGTGGTCTTCTAGTGCCCTCTGCTGGCCATTCTACTTAATAATGAAATATTTTACATGTGCTTTTGCATTCATACTTGGACACACACTAAAAATCACGTATATAACTAACTATTATAACACAATAATATTTTGTCAGTGTTCATCACCTCATTTGCACTGACACTTCACATAATTGCTAGTAATGTGGTTAATCATGCTAGAAACATTGTAAATCATAGTAAATAATACTGAAATGAGGTGTATCAAGGTAAATCATGCTAGAATCCTAATAAATCATTCTGGAACATGGTATATGATAGTAAATCATGCTAGAATCATATTAAATAATTCTAGAATGTGGCAAATCGTCGTGGGAGGTGCCTATTTTACTCAAATGGCTATAACTCAAGAAGTAAATGAGATATCTTCACCAAACTCAGTACACATGTGTATGGGTTCAATTTGAGGTCACAGTAAACAATTTTATGGAGATCGGACCATAGGTGGCGCTATAACTGTTAAAAAGCTTTAAAACCATATATATCCCATGGCAAATTGCCTGTATTGGCTGTAAATGGTCTTTTCCATCTATTATGTCAGTGGTTACATGCTTGCTAAATGAATCTTAATAACTTTTGATGCTTTTGTGCTTAAATGCCTTAAAGGCCTTAACTGCTTGAACCCCGATAAATGCTGCTTGCAGCTTTAATTAGGGGTTCAAGCACGAAGTGCTGAAACCCTATTGTAATTGTGCTGATTTTTATTATTAGGGGTTCAAGCACGAAGTGCTGAAACCCTATTGTAATTGTGCTGATTTTTATTATTAGGGGTTCAAGCACGAAGTGCTGAAACCCTATTGTAATTGTGCTGATTTTTATTATTATTATTATTATTATTATTCTGCCGTAAAACGCATCGTGCAGCCCAAACCGTAAGGGCTAGAGCTTTGAAACTTTGCCATATGGTAGTACAAAAATCGAGGAGAGGTTATCAAATTATGACCCCGATTGGCCCATAGGTGGCGCTATAGCAACCAAAAGCGCAAAACTACTCATAACTCCTAGACCGTAAGTCATAGACTCAAGTGTCTTATATCATTGGAAAGCTGGACGCCTGACGAACAAAACGTATATCTCCGATTTTATTTCCGCCATGATAGATTTTCCGCCATTTTGAATTTTGTCGAAAATCTACTTTTGCGAACTAGTCCCTGGTTTTTTGCCCGATCGGAACCAAACCAGTGCAGAATTGTTCTCTGGCGTCTGAATATCAATAATTATCAAAAAAAAGTTGAAATTTCGATTCACGGTCGCTAGGGGGTGCAAAATTAACGTTGTGGGAGGAGCCTATTTTACTAAAATGGCTATAACTCCAGAAGTAAAAGAGGTATTTTAACCAACCTTGGTACACATGTGTAAGAGGTCAATCTGAGGTCACGGTAAAAAAATCGCGGCGATTGGCCACATGGTGGCGCTATAACATGAAAAGAACATAAAACAGGCTATAACCACCTGACCGTTAGTCCGATTGACTTGAAAATTGGTATGCAGTGTCTTGGTCCAAGGTGCCATGTATGTCTATGAGGACATTGGCGTATCTCAAAAAACATGGCCGCCATCGGCCAATGAAATTTTAGCACCGATTAGACAAGGTTAACGGAGGCCGATCGGAACGAAACTCGATGGGCATGTTCGTCTTATGGCCCTAGAGGTCTGTAAGAATTTTGAAACAAATCGGCCACTAGTTGGCGCTAACGAGTTTTATGGCTCTGTAATCACGTGGTGTTACACTCATCCACACAATATGCATATCATTTGATAGATCTGCTCATGCTGAACAACTTTGCCTCAAGAACCATTGCTGTCAATCAAACCGTTCATTAAATATTCACGAATATGTCTAAAACCCTCTTTTGCGAACTAGTCCTAGGTTTTTCACCCGATCGGAACCAGACCAGTCTAGGACAATTCTCTGGACTCTCTAGATCAATAATTATCAAAAAAAAGTTGAACTTTTGCATTTGGATGGCTGTAATAGGGTCATTTATAAAATGGGCGTGGCAAAATACAGTCAAAAGCCTATAAATCATAAATGAAAATGCAGAACTTCACAAAAATTGGTCAGCGTATGTGACATAACATCTTTAACAAGCATGCAAAATTTTATGGAGATCGGACGATAGGTGGCGCTATAACTGTTAAAAAGCTTTAAAACCATATATTTCCTATGGTAAACTGCCTGTATTGGCTGTAAATGGTCTTTTCCATCTCTGATCATATAATTTTCATATCATAATGTTCAAAACTAGTGCAATACAATTATCTGGACTCACTAGATCAATAATTGTCAGAAAAAGTTGAACTACTTCATTTGGATAGCTATAATAGGTTCACTTCATAATGTAGCCTTTACCAAGTGTCCCCGAAAGCCTATATCTCTTTAATGAATTACTCAGACCTTCTTAAAAACAAGTCAGAACATGTGAAATATCACTCTAAACATGCATGAACATTTTCAGACAGATCGGACAAAATTTGCCTCTATAACAGTTAAAAAGGTGAAAATGATATGAATATAATGGCATGTTAAGCCAATAAGTGGTATTTTACTGCCCCCTGCTGTTTAAAATAGGAATTTTGTCATATTGTTCTATAATTTATATTTAGACTTTATAAAATCCCTATTTTAACATTTACAATTACATTTAGTCAAAATCTATCTGTTAAAGTATTAGTACTGACAGTTTGATCACATCATATAGTTCAAATGTCTGTATCTACAACATAATGTGTGTGTGTAGTCTTAGGTTTCTGAATAAATTCTGAATCGTCTGATTAATAGCTTACAAAGACTTTGTGAAATGTTTATTGACCATTCAAATATATTTTCATAATGACATATCCCAATAGCATTGAAAAAACAACAACAACAACATTTGTCTTTGTGTGTGTGTGTGTGTGTGTGTGTGTGTGTGTGTGTGTGTGTGTGTGTGTGTGTGTGTGTGTGTGTGTGTACGTGTGTGTGTGTGTGTAAGCATGCATTAAGTTAAAATGGTAAAACTGGTTTGCTTTTGTCACAGTTGTGTTCTGTCTGAGTATTGTTGTCTCTTATCACATGTCTTCCTTTGTTCTGTTTTCCCGCCACTCCTTGGTTTCCACGGTAACTGTCATTTAGTGCATCTGTCACACCTGTTTCCTCGTTAGTCTTGTCAGCTGTGTCTTGTTTCCCTGATCAGTTCTCCCATGTATTTAAGCCCTGAGTGTTGCCTTGTTCTTTGTCAGTTCTATGCTGTAATTAGAGTGTGTTGCTGCCTGTTCCGATATCCTGAGTTTAATTCCTATTAAACCTGCATCTTGTATGTTCATCCTTGTCTCCGCGTGCCTTCCTGCAACCATTCCGTGTTTAGCTTTAGTGGAGAAAACTGGTGAAAATAATGAAATTTAAAGTGAAACTGAGCCAATAAGTGGTCTTCTAGTGCCCTCTGCTGGCCATTCTACTTATTAATGAAGTCTTTTCACAGGTGATTTTGCGTCACTCTAGACACTTATAAAATCACTTATATAACAATAACTATTATAACAAAATCATATTTTGTCAGTGTTTATCACTTCATTTGCACTGTATGGTGCAAAATGTGGTGTATCAAGGTAAATCATGCTAGAATCCTGATAAATCATTCTAGAACGTGGTATATTATGGTAAATCATGCTAGAACAGGGTAAATAATGGTAAACCATGGTAAATCATGCTAGAATGTGGTATATCATGGTAAATCATGCTAGAACATGGTAAATCAAGGTAAACTAAGATAAATTCATGGTAAACTATGCTAGAACAGGGTAAATCATGGTAAACCATGGTAAATCATGGTAAACCATGGTAAATCATGATAAACTATGGTAAATCATGCTACAGTGTGGTATATCATGGTAAATCATGCTAGAATATGGTAAATCAAGGTAAACTAAGATAAATTCATGGTCAACTATGCTAGAACAGGGTAAACCATGGTAAATCATGGTAAATCATGCTAAAACATGGTATTTTCCATCTATGATGTCAGTGGTTACCTGCTTGCTAAATAAAACTTGATGTCTTTTGATGTTTTTGTGCTTAAAGGCCTTAAAGGCCTTAACTGCTTGAACCCCGATAAATGCTGCTTGCAGCTTTAATTAGGGGTTCAAGCACGAAGTGCTGAAACCCTATTGTAATTGTACTGATTTTTAGGGGTTCAAGCACGAAGTGCTGAAACCCTATTGTAATTGTGCTGATTTTTATTATTATTATTATTATTATTATTCTGCCGTAAAACGCATCGTGCAGCCCAAACCGTAAGGGCTAGAGCTTTGAAACTTTGCCATATGGTAGTACAAAAATCGAGGAGAGGTTATCAAATTATGACCCCGATTTGCCCATAGGTGGCGCTATAGCAACCAAAAGCGCGAAACTGCTCATAACTCCTAGACCGTAAGTCATAGACTCAAGTGTCTTATATCATTGGAAAGCTGGACGCCTGACGAACAAAACGTATATCTCCGATTTTATTTCCGCCATGATAGATTTTCCGCCATTTTGAATTTTGTCGAAAATCTACTTTTGCGAACTAGTCCCTGGTTTTTTGCCCGATCGGAACCAAACCAGTGCAGAATTGTTCTCTGGAGTCTGAATATCAATAATTATCAAAAAAAAGTTGAAATTTCGATTCACGGTCGCTAGGGGGTGCAAAATTAACGTTGTGGGAGGAGCCTATTTTACTAAAATGGCTATAACTCCAGAAGTAAAAGAGGTATTTTAACCAAACCTGGTACACATGTGTAAGACGTCAATATGAGGTCACGGTAAAAAAATCGCGGCGATTGGTCACATGGTGGCGCTATAACATGAAAAAAACATAAAACAGGCTATAACCACCTGACCGTTAGTCCGATTGACTTGAAAATTGGTATGCAGTGTCTTGGTCCAAGGTGCCATGTATGTCTATGAGGACATTGGTGTATCTCAAAAAACATGGCCGCCATCGGCCAATGAAGTTTGAGCACCTATTAGACAAGGTTAACGGAGGCCTATCGGAACGAAACTCGGTGGGCATGTTCGACTCATGGCCCTAGAGGTCTGTAAGAATTTTAAAAGAAATCGGCCACTAGTTGGCGCTAACGAGTTTTATGGCTCTGTAATCACGTGGTGTTACACTTATTGTCACAAAATGCATACCATTTGATAGATCTCCTCTTGTTGAACAACTTTGCCTCAAGAACCATTGCTGTCAATCAAACCGTTCATTAAATATTCGTAATTATGTTAAAAACCTACTTTTGCGAACTAGTCCTAGGTTTTTCGCCCGATCAGAACCAAACGAGTCTAGGACAATTCTATGGACTCTCAAGATCAATAATTATCAAAAAAAAGTTGAACTTTTGCATTTTTCGCATGGGTATATTGGGTCATAAAGAAAATGGGCGTGGCAAAATGCACTCAAAAGCCTATAAATCCTAAACAAAAACTCAGAACTTCACGAAAATTGGTGAGCTTATGTGCCATAACATCATTAACAAGCATGCAAAATTTCATGGAGATCGGACTATAGATGGTGCTATAACTGTTAAAAAGCTTTAAAAAACACATATTTCCTATGGTAAATTGCCTGTATTGGCTGTAAATGGACTTTTCCATCTATTATTTCAGTGGTTAAAAGCTTTCTAAATAAATCTTAATGTCTTAAATGCTTATGTGCCTAAAGGCCTTAAATGCTTGAACCCCGATAAATGCTGCTTGCAGCTTTAATTAGGGGTTCAAGCACGAAGTGCTGAAACCCTATTGTAATTGTGCTGATTTTTATTATTATTATTATTATTATTATTCTGCCGTAAAACGCATCGTGCAGCCCAAACCGTAAGAGCTGGAACTTTGAAACTTTGACAGATGGTAGTACAAAAATCGAGGAAAGGTTCAGAGATTATGACCCCGATTGGCCCATAGGTGGCGCTATAACAACCAAAAGCGCGAAACTGCTCATAACTCCTAGACCGTATGGCGTAGACTCAAGTGTCTTATATCATTGGAAAGCTGGATGCCTGACGAACAAAACGTATATCTCCGATTTTATTTCCGCCATGATAGATTTTCCGCCATTTTGAATTTTGTCAAAAATCTACTTTTGCGAACTAGTCCCTGGTTTTTTGCCCGATTGGAACCAAACTAGTGCAGAAATGTTCTCTGGAGACTGAATATCAATAATTATCGAAAAAAAGTGGAAATTTCGATTCACGGTCGCTAAGGGGCGCCAAAACGTACGTTGTGGGAGGGGCCTATTTTACTAAAATGGCTATAACTCCCGATGTAAATGAGGTATCTTCACCAAACTTGGTACACATGTGTATGAGCTTACTCTGGGGTCACAGTAAAAAAATCGCGACGATTGGCCTCATGGTGGCGCTATAAAATGAAAAAAACATAAAACAGGCTATAACCACCTGACCGTTAGTCCGATTGACTTGAAAATTGGTATGCAGTGTCTTGGTCCAAGGTGCCATGTATGTGTATGAGGACATTGGCGTATCTCAAAAAACATGGCCGCCATCGGCCAACGAAGTTTGAGCACCTATTAGACAAGGTTAACGGAGGCCGATCGGAACGAAACTCAATGGGCATGTTCGGCTCATGGCCCTAAAGGTCTGTAAGAATTTTGAAAGAAATCGGCCACTAGTTGGCGCTAACGAGTTTTACGGCTCTGTAATCACGTGGTGTTACAAATATCCACACAATATGCATATCATTTGATAGATCTCCTCATCCTGAACAACTTTGCCTCAAGAACCATTGCTGTCAATCAAACTGTTCATTAATTATTCATTAATATGTTAAAAACCTACTTTTGCGAACTAGTCCTAGGTTTTTTGCCCGATCGGAACCAGACCAGTGTAGGACAATTCTCTGGACTCTCTAGATCAATAATTATCAAAAAAAAGTTGAACTTTTGCATTTGGATGGCTGTAATAGGGTCATTTATAAAACGGGCGTGTCAAAATACATTAAAAAGCCTATAAATCCTAAATAAAAACTCAGAACTTCACAAAAATTGGTCAGCATATGTGACATAACATCATTAACAAGCATGAAAAATTCTATGGAGATCGGACGATAGTTGGCGCTATAACTGTTAAAACGCTTTAAAACCATATATTTCCTATGGTAAATTGCCTGTATTTGCTGTAAATGATGTCTTCTATCTTTTATCATATAATGTTCATATCATAATGTTCAAAACCAGTGCAGCACAATTCTCTGAACTCTCTAGATCAATAATTATCAGAAAAAAAGTTTAACTTCTTCAAAAGGTGATTTTATATGAATATAATGACATATTAAGCCAATAAGTGGTATTTTACTGCCCCCTGCTGTCATTTCATCATACTACTCCCTAATATTGTTATAAAATTCATATTTAGACTTTTTAAAATCATTATTTTAACATTTACAATCACATTTTGTCAAAACTCATCTATTGAGTATTACTATTGACAATTGTGTTACACTGAGATATGGAAATGGACGAAAGTAAATGAATGAAATGAAACGAAAGTATAACGGCATTTAAGCCACGCCCCCGAATACAAATCCATTCATAACTCGAAAACGGAAAGTCGTTGCGCGCTCAAATTTTGATGGTGAGGACCTCTCCGGGCTCTTGATCGAAACGTGTCGTCGCGGGCCTCGGGAGCGCGCCCCCCGCGCATCGCGAATCCGCGGGACCCCCGATTTTGAACGGCCATTACTCCCGACCCAGACCACCCCGAACATTGTGTGAGAGCTCGTTGGAAAGGGCGCGTCCTTGGCTAGCTTCGATTCAAATGTGGTGTTATTTGCCCTGGGCATTCCAGAGATAATAGCCCGAACAGATATGCCTTATAACAGTCATAACTCCCAGCCCCAATCGCCCAAAAACACATTGATGGTCTCATTCAACAGGGCTCCTCAAGCACTATCTATGCTCTGAGTTTCAGAATTTTTCGCCTTTTGGTTCCTGAGATATAAGTAAAAAAACAAATTCCCATTCATTCAAACACTTCAACTGTAAAATGTAAGCTATAATACCACTGTTGTCCACTAGAGGGAGCAGCAGGATTACGCATGATCTTTTAATTCGCTTCAGTATTGGAAATAAACAAATGCTTTAAGAAGCAATCTTTTTTATTATGATGTTTTTTTTATTATTATGATATTTGTATATATTTTATTTTTTTTTTATTATGATTATGAACGGTTTGATTGACATTAGTGATTCTTGAGGCAAAGTTGTTCAAGATGAGGAGATGAAGATATTTTCACAATATCACATCCTAAAAACATTGAAAACATATTTGTCTTTGTGTGTGTGTGTGTGTGTGTGTGTGTGTGTGTGTGTGTGTGTGTGTGTGTGTGTGTGGGTTTGTGTGTGTGTCTGTGTGTGTGTAAGCATGCTTAATGGAAAGAACATGAAGAAACTGCTTTGTTTTACTGGTGGATAAAAAAGTATTTCAAATGAAAGTGAGTCAATTAGTGGTCTTCTACTGCCCTCTGCAGGACATTCTACTTAATAAAATATTTTCATCTGTGCTTTTGCATTAGTTTTTGGACTATATCAAATTACTTGCATGAAAATCACCTATTATAACACAGTCATGTTTTGTCAAAGTTTATCACTTCATTTTTACTGAGCTCTCAGTTTGAACAATTCTGACTCTCAGTGATTAATTTGAAATCTGAAAATGGTGTTATACAGAGGAGATTTGCAATTATCATTTTGTTACCTATCTTTTATTTTAAATATCTCCATCTACAACAAAATGTGTGTGCATGTGTGTGTTCAAGCATGGTTAGTGTATTAAGTATTATTGTTTAAGTATTATTGTTTTCATTTACATTTTAACCACCAGAAGAAGAACACTCATTGGTTCATTCTGCTCACTAAAATATTATTTTTAATTTTTTTTTCCATTTGAAATATTGTTTAAACTTAATAAAATCATTAAAATAACATTTCAAATCATATTTTGTCTGTTTATAAATCCCACAGACTCACATTGGCTGCAATACTAATGTTTTTGTAAAACACAGACCTGATAGTCTAATCTGTGTGTATTGTGCATATATTATTGATATTATTACTATTGCAAATCATGTTATTGTAACTCATATCTTAATAGAATATTATTTGTAATTTTAATTCTTTATTTCTTAAGTGTTTTTTTTTATGATTACTACAGATATTATCACCAAAGATATCAACTACACCTTCACTTTTAGTATTGACACGCTGCACACACAGCACAATCACACACTCACTAATGCATTCAAATAAATGTAATCTTACTGTGCTACTTTATTTGTACATGATTAGAATGAACAGAAATCTAAGACTATTTTTCTTCTTTTGTTAAAGCCATTTCAGACTCCAAGTAAGCATTATATTACTAATCATCTATTTTACAGGTGCCATACAATTGAAAACTGTATTTATCTTGGCATAGTTGAATGATAAGAGTTCTGGACATGGAACTGACATACCGTGAGCCTCAAACACCATTGTTTCCTCCTTCTTGTGTAAATCTCCTGTTTGCAAAAGACCGCTGAAAAATGAGTGAATCCCACCATAACACCGACTGTGACGTTGGAGTCAGGATCATTAATATTTATACCCCCCAAATTTGCATTTTCCAGTCCATGTTCTAGGCCAGGCAGTGTTAATGTGGACCTGCACAGCCGAATCATCAGAAGATCTGCAGGTATTGTGAAGAAGCAAGCAAGGACAATAGTGAAAATGGCAGATCATGGATATAAATGTTATGTCTGAGGCTGTGCTGTGGATTTGAGAACTTTTCATTCCCTTCCCACAAAACTGTCAACAGGCATGGTTGATGTTTACAACAGGATACCTCACCATTTTAATTCAAAGCTGTTAGTTTGCTCTTAACGGAGGCCGATCAGAACGAAACTCGATGGGCATGTTCGACTCGTGGCCCTAGAGGTCTGTAAGAATTTTGAAAAATCAGCCACTAGTTGACGCTAACAGGTTTTACGGCTATGTAATCACGTGATGCATATCATTTGATAGATCTCCTCATACTGAACAACTTTGCCTCAAGAACTACTGCTGTCAATCAATTTGTTCATTAAATACTTGCTATTATGTTAAAAACCTACTTTTGCGAACTAGTCCTAGGTTTTTCGCCCGATCGGAAATATACCAGTGCAGTACAATTCTCTGGAAGCTCTAGATTATTAATTATATAAAAAACTTTAACTTTACCCATTGGGTAGCCATAACAGGATCATTTAGAAAATGGGTATGGCAAAAAACACTCAAAAGCCTGTAAATCCTAAACAAAAACTCAGACAACTCACTAGACTGCCTTATGTGCTTAAAGAGCCTAAATGCTTGAACCCCGCTAAATGCTGCTTGCAGCTTTAATTATTATTATTATTATTTTTCTTCTCCGCTAAAACGCATCGTGCAGCCCAAACCGTAAGAGCTGGAGCTTTGAAACTTTGCCAGATGGTAGTACAAAAATCGAGGAGAGGTTATCAAATTATGAGCCCGATTGGCCCATAGGTGGCGCTATAGCGACCAAAAGCGCGAAACTGCTCATAACTCCTAGACCGTAAGTCATAGACTCAAGTGTCTTATATCATTGGAAAGCTGGACGCCTGACGAACAAAACGTATATCTCCGATTTTATTTCCGCCATGATAGATTTTCCGCCATTTTGAATTTTGTTGAAAACCTACTTTTACGAACTAGTCCCTGGTTTTTCGCCCGATCGGAACCAAACCAGTGCAGAATTGTTCTCTGGTGTCTGAAGATCAATAATTATCGAAAAAATGTTGAAATTTCGATTCACGGTCGCTAGGGGGTGCAAAATTAACGTTGTGGGAGGAGCCTATTTTACTAAAATGGCTATAACTCAAGAAGTAATTCAGTAAACTTCACCAAACTTGGTACACATGTGTAGGAGGTCAATTTGAGGTCACAGTAAAAAAATTGCGTCGATTGGCCACATGGTGGGGCTATAAAACAAAAAAAACATATAGACGCCTGACCGTTAGTCCGATTGACTTGAAATTTGGTACGCAGTGTCTTGGCCCAAGGGGCCATGTATGTCTAAAAGGATATTGGCGTATCTCAAAAAACATGGCCGCCATTGGCCAATGAAATTTGAGCAACTATTAGACAAGGTTAACGGAGGCCGATCGGAACGAAACTCGATGGGCATGTTCGACTCATGGCCCAATAGGTCTGTAAGAATTTTGAAAGAAATCGGCCACTAGTTGGCGCTAACGAGTTTTATGGCTCTGTAATCACGTGGTGTTACACTTATTGTCACAAAATGCATATCATTTGATAGATCTGCTCATGCTGAACAACTTTGCCTCAAGAACCATTGCTGTCAATCAAACCGTTCATTAAATATTCACGAATATGTCTAAAACCTACTTTTGCGAACTAGTCCTAGGTTTTTTGCCCGATTGGAACCAGACCAGTCTAGGACAATTCTCTGGACTCTCTAGATCAATAATTATCAAAAAAAAGTTTAACTTTTGCATTTGGATGGCTGTAATAGGGTCATTTATAAAATGGGCGTGGCAAAATACACTCAAAAGCCTATAAATCCTAAATGAAAACTCAGAACTTCACAAAAATTGGTGAGAATATGTGACATAACATCCTTAACAAGCATGCAAAATGTCATGGAGATCGGTCCATAGGTGGCGCTATAACTGTTAAAAAGCTTTAAAACCATAGATTTCCTATGGTACATTGTATGTATTGGCTGTAAATGGTCTTTTCCATCTATTATTTCAGTGGTTACATGCTTGCTAAATAAAACTTAATAACTTTTGATGCTTTTGTGCTTAAAGGCCTTAACTGCTTGAACCCCGATAAATGCTGCTTGCAGCTTTAATTATTAGGGGTTCAAGCACGAAGTGCTGAAACCCTATTGTAATTGTACTGATTTTTATTATTATTATTATTATTATTATTATTATTATTATTATTTTTCTTCTGCCGTAAAACTCATCGTGCAGCCCAAACCGTAAGAGCTGGAGCTTTGAAACTTTGCCAGATGGTAGTACAAAAATCGAGGAGAGGTTCAGAGAATATGACCCCAATTGGCCCATAGGTGGCGCTATAGCAACCAAAAGCGCGAAACTGCTCATAACTCCTAGACCGTATGACGTAGACTCAAGTGTCTTATATCACTGGAAAGCTGGAAACCTGAAGGTCAAAACGTATATCTCCGATTTCATTTCCTGTATGCAAATTGTCCGCCATTTTGAATTTAGTTAAAAACCTACTTTTGCGAACTAGTCCTAGGTTTTTTGTCCAATTGGATCCAAAACAGTGCAGAAATGTTCTCTGGAGTCTGAATATCAATAATTATCGAAAAAAAGTCGAAATTTCGATTCCTGATCGCCGGGGGGTGATAAATTAATGTTGTGGGAGGAGCCTATTTTACTAAAATGGCTATAACTCGAGAATGAAATTAGATATCTTCACCAAACTTGGTGCACATGTGTATGAGTTCAATCTGGGGTCACAGTAAAAAAATCGCGACGATTGATTACTAGGTGGCGCTATAACATGAAAAAAACATGAAAACGGCTATGACCACGTGACCGTTAGTCCGATTGACTTGAAAATTGGTATGCAGTGTCTTGGTCCAAGGTACCATGTATGTCTATGAGGACATTGGCGTATCTCGAAAAACATGGCCGCCATCGACCAATGAAATTTGAGCACCTATTAGACAAGGTTAACGGAGGCCGATCGGAACGAAACTCGATGGGCATGTTCGACTCATGGCCCTAGAGGTCTCTAAGAGTTTTGAAAGAAATCGGCCACTAGTTGGCGCTAACGAGTTTTATGGCTCTGTAATCACGTGGTGTTACACTTATCGTCACAAAATGCATATCATCTGATAGATCTGCTCATGCTGAACAACTTTGCCTCAAGAACTAATGCTGTCAATTAAACCGTTTATTAAATATTCGTAATTATGTTAAAAACCTACTTTTGCAAACTAGTCCTAGGTTTTTCGCCCGATCGAAACCAGACCAGTCTAGGACAATTCTCTGGACACTCTAGATCAATAATTATCAAAAAAAAGTTGAACTTTTGCATGTAGATGGCTGTAATAGGGTCATTTAGAAAAGGGGCATGGCAAAAAAACACTAAAAAGCCTATAAATCCTAAATGAAAACTCAGAACTTCACAAAAATTGGTGAGCATATGTGACATAACATCATTAACAAGCATGCCAATTTTTATGGAGATCGGACCATAGGTGGCGCTATAACTGCTAAAAAGCTTTAAAACCATATATTTCCTATGGTATTTCCTGTAAATGGTCTTTTCCATCTATTATGTCAGTAGTTACATGCTTGCTAAATAAAACTTAATCACTTTTGATGCTTTTGTGCTTAAAGGCCTTAACTGCTTGAACCCCGATAAATGCTGCTTGCAGCTTTAATTATTATTATTATTATTATTATTATTATTCTGCCGTAAAACGCATCGTGCAGTCCAAACCGTAATAAGCTTTGAAACTTTGCCAGATGGTAGTACAAAAATCGAGGAGAGGTTATCAAATTATGACCTCGATTGGCCCATAGGTGGCGCTATAACAACCAAAAGCGCGAAAGTGGTCATAACTCCTGGACCGTATGTCGTAGACACAAGTGTCTTATATCATTGGAAAGCTGGTCGTCTGACGAACAAAACGTATATCTCCGATTTCATTTCCGTCATGATAGATTTTCCGCCATTTTGAATTTTGTCGAAAACCTACTTTTGCGAACTAGTCCCTGGTTTTTTGCTCGATCGGAACCAAACCAGTGCAGAATTGTTCTCTGGAGACTGAAGATCAATAATTATCGAAAAAAAGTTGAAATTTCGATTCAGGGTCGCTAGGGGGCGCAAAATTAACGTTGTGGGCGGAGCCTATTTTACTAAAATGGCTATAACTCCAGAAGTAAATGAGGTATTTTCAACAAACTTGGTACACATATGTAAGAGGTCAATCTGAGGACACGGTAAAAAAATCGCGGCGATTGGCCACATGGTGGCGCTATAACATGAAAAAAACATAAAACAGGCTATAACCACCTGACCGTTAGTCCGATTGACTTGAAAATTGGTATGCAGTGTCTTGGTCCAAGGTGCCATGTATGTCTATGAGGACATTGGTGTATCTCAAAAAACATGGCCGCCATTGGCCAATGAAGTTGAGCACCTATTAGACAAGGTTAACGGAGGCCGATCGGAACGAAACTCGGTGGGCATGTTCGACTCATGGCCCTAGAGGTCTGTAAGAATTTTGAAAGAAATCGGCCACTAGTTGGCGCTAACGAGTTTTATGGCTCTGTAATCACGTGGTGTTAGATATATTGTCACAAAATGCATATCATTTGATAGATCTGCTCATGCTGAACAACTTTGCCTCTAGAACCATTGCTGTCAATCAAACCGTTCATTAAATATTCATGAATATGTTAAAAACCTACTTTTGCGAACTAGTCCCTGGTTTTTTGCCCGATCGGAACCAGACCAGTCTAGGACAATTCTATGGACTCTCTAGATCAATAATTATCAAAAAAAAGTTGAACTTTTGTATTTGTATGGCTGTAATAGGGTCATTTATAAAATGGGTGTGGCAAAATACACTCAAAAGCCTATAAATCCTAAATGAAAACTCAGAACTTCACAAAAATTGGTGAGCATATGTGTCATAACATCACAAACAAGCTTGCAAAATTTTATGGAGATTGGACAATAGTTGGCGCTATAACTGTTAAAAAGCTTTAAAACCATATATTTCCTATGGTAAACTGCCTGTATTGGCTGTAAATGGTCTTTTCCATGTCTGATCATATAATTTTCATATCATAATGTTCAAAACTAGTGCAATACAATTCTCTGGACTCACTAGATCAATAATTGTCAGAAAAAGTTGAACTACTTCATTTGGATAGCTATAATAGGTTCACTTCAAAATCTGACCTTTACCAAGTGTCCCCGAAAGCCTATATCTCTTTAATCAATGCTCAGACCTTCTTAAAAACAAGTCAGAACGTGTGAAATATCACCCTGAACAAGCATGAAAATTTTCAGACAGATCGGACAAAATTTGCCTCTATAACAGTTAAAAAGGTGAAAATGATATGATTTAATGGCATGTTAAGCCAATAAGTGGTATTTTACTGCCCCCTGCTGTTTAAAATAGTCATTTTCTCATATTGGTATTGGTATCAGCCATGGTAAATCATGATAAATGATGGTGTGTGTGTGTGTGTGTGTGTGTGTGTGTGTGTGTGTGTGTGTGTGTGTGTGTGTGTGGTACAAATATAACAAAGGTTTTATTTTCCAACATGAAAACAAACATAACAGAGTGCTAGTGCACAAACAATAACCGACAATGATAATGGATGAGAGGGGAACTTAAATACACAGATCAAGACAAGGACAACAGGTGACGGTTATGATGATGAGGAGCAGGTGATGATGAGGAGGGTGATGAGGAGCAGGTGCAGGTGATGACGACAGATGGTGAATGTGATGAAGACAGAAGGTGAATGTGATGAAGGTGAATGTGACACCAATATCACTGAAACATTTGTGTGTGTGTGTGTGTGTGTGTGTGTGTGTGTGTGTGTGTGTGTGTGTGTGTGTGTGTGTGTGTGTGTGTGTGTAGCATTATTGTGTGTAGCATATGTAGCAATTATGCATTATTGAGTTAACATGGAAACACTGGTTTGCTTTAGTGCAGAAAACTGGTCAAAATCATGAGGTTTAAAGTGAAAGTGAGCCAATAAGTGGTCTTCTACTGCCCTCTGCTGGCCATTCTACTTATTAATTAAATTTTTCCACATGTGCTTGCATTTATACTTGAATACACACTAAAAATCACTTATATAGCAATAACTATTATAACACAATCATATTTTGTCAGTGTTAATCACTTTATTTGCACTGACACTTCAAATAATTGCTAGTAATGTGGTAAATCATGGTAAATCATGGTTAACTATGCTCTGTGTGTGTGTGTGTGTGTGTGTGTGTGTGTGTGTGTGTGTGTGTGTGTGTGTGTGTGTGTGTGTGTGTGTGTGTGTGTGTGTAAGCATGCATTGAGTTAACATGGATAAACTGGTTTGCTTTAGTGCAGAAAACTGGTTTAAAGTGAAAGTGAGCCAATAAGTGGTCTTCTACTGCCCTCTGCTGGCCATTCTACTTATTAATGAAATATTTCAACATGTGCTTGCATTCATACTTGAATACACACAAAAAAAATCACTTATATAGCAATAACTATTATAACACAATCATATTTTGTCAGTGTTAATCACTTTATTTGCACTGACACTTCAAATAATTGCTAGTAATGTGATAAATCAGGCTAGAAACATGGTAAATCAAAGTAAATAATACTAGATTGTCGTTTATCTCCTGGTAAATAATACTAGAACGTGGTATATCATGGTAAATCATGGTTAACTATGCTGTGTGTGTATGTGTGTGTGTGTGTGTGTGTGTGTGTGTGTGTGTGTGTGTGTGTGTGTGTGTGTGTGTGTGTGTGTGTGTGTGTGTATGTGTATGTGTGTGTGTGTGTGTGTGTGTGTGTGTGTGTGTGTGTGTGTGTAAGCATGCATTGAGTTAACATGGAAAAACTGGTTTGCTTTAGTGCAGAAAACTGGTTTAAAGTGAAAGTGAGCCAATAAGTGGTCTTCTACTGCCCTCTGCTGGCCATTCTACTTAATAATGAAATATTTTACATGTGCTTTTGCATTCATACTTGGACACACACTAAAAATCACGTATATAACTAACTATTATAACACAATAATATTTTGTCAGTGTTCATCACCTCATTTGCACTGACACTTCACATATTTGCTAGTAATGTGGTTAATCATGCTAGAAACATTGTAAATCATAGTAAATAATACTGAAATGAGGTGTATCAAGGTAAATCATGCTAGAATCCTAATAAATCATTCTGGAACATGGTATATGATAGTAAATCATGCTAGAATCATATTAAATAATTCTAGAATGTGGCAAATCGTTGTGGGAGGAGCCTATTTTACTCAAATGGCTATAACTCAAGAAGTAAATGAGATATCTTCACCAAACTCAGTACACATGTGTATGGGTTCAATTTGAGGTCACAGTAAACAATTCTATGGAGATCGGAGCATAGGTGGCGCTATAACTGTTAAAAAGCTTTAAAACCATATATATCCCATGGCAAATTGCCTGTATTGGCTGTAAATGGTCTTTTCCATCTATTATGTCAGTGGTTACATGCTTGCTAAATAAATCTTAATAACTTTTGATGCTTTTGTGCTTAAATGCCTTAAAGGCCTTAACTGCTTGAACCCCGATAAATGCTGCTTGCAGCTTTAATTATTAGGGGTTCAAGCACGAAGTGCTGAAACCCTATTGTAATTGTACTGATTTTTATTATTATTATTATTATTATTATTATTATTATTATTATTTTTCTTCTGCCGTAAAACTCATCGTGCAGCCCAAACCGTAAGAGCTGGAGCTTTGAAACTTTGCCAGATGGTAGTACAAAAATCGAGGAGAGGTTCAGAGAATATGACCCCAATTGGCCCATAGGTGGCGCTATAGCAACCAAAAGCGCGAAACTGCTCATAACTCCTAGACCGTATGACGTAGACTCAAGTGTCTTATATCACTGGAAAGCTGGAAACCTGAAGGTCAAAACGTATATCTCCGATTTCATTTCCTGTATGCAAATTGTCCGCCATTTTGAATTTAGTTAAAAACCTACTTTTGCGAACTAGTCCTAGGTTTTTTGTCCAATTGGATCCAAAACAGTGCAGAAATGTTCTCTGGAGTCTGATTATCAATAATTATCGAAAAAAAGTCGAAATTTCGATTCCTGATCGCCAGGGGGTGATAAATTAATGTTGTGGGAGGAGCCTATTTTACTAAAATGGCTATAACTCGAGAAGGAAATTAGATATCTTCACCAAACTTGGTGCACATGTGTATGAGTTCAATCTGGGGTCACAGTAAAAAAATCGCGACGATTGATCACTAGGTGGCGCTATAACATGAAAAAAACATGAAAACGGCTATGACCACGTGACCGTTAGTCCGATTGACTTGAAAATTGGTATGCAGTGTCTTGGTCCAAGGTGCCATGTATGTCTATGAGGACATTGGCGTATCTCGAAAAACATGGCCGCCATCAACCAATGAAATTTGAGCACCTATTAGACAAGGTTAACGTAGGCCGATCGGAACGAAACTCGATGGGCATGTTCGACTCATGGCCCTAGAGGTCTGTAAGAGTTTTGAAAGAAATCGGCCACTAGTTGGCGCTAACGAGTTTTATGGCTCTGTAATCACGTGGTGTTACACTTATCGTCACAAAATGCATATCATCTGATAGATCTGCTCATGCTGAACAACTTTGCCTCAAGAACTAATGCTGTCAATTAAACCGTTTATTAAATATTTGTAATTATGTTAAAAACCTACTTTTGCAAACTAGTCCTAGGTTTTTCGCCCGATCGAAACCAGACCAGTCTAGGACAATTCTCTGGACACTCCAGATCAATAATTATCAAAAAAAAGTTGAACTTTTGCATGTAGATGGCTGTAATAGGGTCATTTAGAAAAGGGGCGTGGCAAAAAAACACTAAAAAGCCTATAAATCCTAAATGAAAACTCAGAACTTCACAAAAATTGGTGAGCATATGTGACATAACATCATTAACAAGCATGCCAATTTTTATGGAGATCGGACCATAGGTGGCGCTATAACGGCTAAAAAGCTTTAAAACCATATATTTCCTATGGTATTTCCTGTAAATGGTCTTTTCCATCTATTATGTCAGTAGTTACATGCTTGCTAAATAAAACTTAATCACTTTTGATGCTTTTGTGCTTAAAGGCCTTAACTGCTTGAACCCCGATAAATGCTGCTTGCAGCTTTAATTATTATTATTATTCTGCCGTAAAACGCATCGTGCAGCCCAAACCGTAAGGGCTAGAGCTTTGAAACTTTGCCAGATGGTAGTACAAAAATCGAGGAGAGGTTATCAAATTATGACCTCGATTGGCCCATAGGTGGCGCTATAACAACCAAAAGCGCGAAAGTGGTCATAACTCCTGGACCGTATGTCGTAGACACAAGTGTCTTATATCATTGGAAAGCTGGTCGTCTGACGAACAAAACGTGTATCTCCGATTTCATTTCCGTCATGATAGATTTTCCGCCATTTTGAATTTTGTCGAAAACCTACTTTTGCGAACTAGTCCCTGGTTTTTTGCTCGATCGGAACCAAACCAGTGCAGAATTGTTCTCTGGAGACTGAAGATCAATAATTATCGAAAAAAAGTTGAAATTTCGATTCAGGGTCGCTAGGGGGCGCAAAATTAACGTTGTGGGCGGAGCCTATTTTACTAAAATGGCTATAACTCCAGAAGTAAATGAGGTATTTTCACCAAACTTGGTACACATATGTAAGATGTCAATCTGAGGACACGGTAAAAAAATCGCGGCGATTGGCCACATGGTGGCGCTATAACATGAAAAAAACATAAAACAGGCTATAACCACCTGACCGTTAGTCCGATTGACTTGAAAATTGGTATGCAGTGTCTTGGTCCAAGGTGCCATGTATGTCTATGAGGACATTGGTGTATCTCAAAAAACATGGCCGCCATTGGCCAATGAAGTTGAGCACCTATTAGACAAGGTTAACGGAGGCCGATCGGAACGAAACTCGGTGGGCATGTTCGACTCATGGCCCTAGAGGTCTGTAAGAATTTTGAAAGAAATCGGCCACTAGTTGGCGCTAACGAGTTTTATGGCTCTGTAATCACGTGGTGTTAGATATATTGTCACAAAATGCATATCATTTGATAGATCTGCTCATGCTGAACAACTTTGCCTCTAGAACCATTGCTGTCAATCAAACCGTTCATTAAATATTCATGAATATGTTAAAAACCTACTTTTGCGAACTAGTCCCTGGTTTTTTGCCCGATCGGAACCAGACCAGTCTAGGACAATTCTATGGACTCTCTAGATCAATAATTATCAAAAAAAAGTTGAACTTTTGTATTTGTATGGCTGTAATAGGGTCATTTATAAAATGGGTGTGGCAAAATACACTCAAAAGCCTATAAATCCTAAATGAAAACTCAGAACTTCACAAAAATTGGTGAGCATATGTGTCATAACATCACAAACAAGCTTGCAAAATTTTATGGAGATTGGACAATAGTTGGCGCTATAACTGTTAAAAAGCTTTAAAACCATATATTTCCTATGGTAAACTGCCTGTATTGGCTGTAAATGGTCTTTTCCATGTCTGATCATATAATTTTCATATCATAATGTTCAAAACTAGTGCAATACAATTCTCTGGACTCACTAGATCAATAATTGTCAGAAAAAGTTGAACTACTTCATTTGGATAGCTATAATAGGTTCACTTCAAAATCTGGCCTTTACCAAGTGTCCCCGAAAGCCTATATCTCTTTAATCAATGCTCAGACCTTCTTAAAAACAAGTCAGAACGTGTGAAATATCACCCTGAACAAGCATGAACATTTTCAGACAGATCGGACAAAATTTGCCTCTATAACAGTTAAAAAGGTGAAAATGATATGATTTAATGGCATGTTAAGCCAATAAGTGGTATTTTACTGCCCCCTGCTGTTTAAAATAGTCATTTTCTCATATTGGTATTGGTATCAGCCATGGTAAATCATGATAAATGATGGTGTGTGTGTGTGTGTGTGTGTGTGTGTGTGTGTGTGTGTGTGTGTGTGTGTGTGTGTGTGTGTGGTACAAATATAACAAAGGTTTTATTTTCCAACATGAAAACAAACATAACAGAGTGCTAGTGCACAAACAATAACCGACAATGATAATGGATGAGAGGGGAACTTAAATACACAGATCAAGACAAGGACAACAGGTGACGGTTATGATGATGAGGAGCAGGTGATGATGAGGAGGGTGATGAGGAGCAGGTGCAGGTGATGACGACAGATGGTGAATGTGATGAAGACAGAAGGTGAATGTGATGAAGGTGAATGTGACACCAATATCACTGAAACATTTGTGTGTGTGTGTGTGTGTGTGTGTGTGTGTGTGTGTGTGTGTGTGTGTGTGTGTGTGTGTAGCATTATTGTGTGTAGCATATGTAGCAAGTATGCATTATTGAGTTAACATGGAAACACTGGTTTGCTTTAGTGCAGAAAACTGGTCAAAATCATGAGGTTTAAAGTGAAAGTGAGCCAATAAGTGGTCTTCTACTGCCCTCTGCTGGCCATTCTACTTATTAATTAATTTTTTCCACATGGGCTTGCATTTATACTTGAATACACACTAAAAATCACTTATATAGCAATAACTATTATAACACAATCATATTTTGTCAGTGTTAATCACTTTATTTGCACTGACACTTCAAATAATTGCTAGTAATGTGGTAAATCATGGTAAATCATGGTTAACTATGCTGTGTGTGTGTGTGTGTGTGTGTGTGTGTGTGTGTGTGTGTGTGTGTGTGTGTGTGTGTGTGTGTGTGTGTGTGTGTAAGCATGCATTGAGTTAACATGGATAAACTGGTTTGCTTTAGTGCAGAAAACTGGTTTAAAGTGAAAGTGAGCCAATAAGTGGTCTTCTACTGCCCTCTGCTGGCCATTCTACTTATTAATGAAATATTTCAACATGTGCTTGCATTCATACTTGAATACACACTAAAAAAATCACTTATATAGCAATAACTATTATAACACAATCATATTTTGTCAGTGTTAATCACTTTATTTGCACTGACACTTCAAATAATTGCTAGTAATGTGATAAATCAGGCTAGAAACATGGTAAATCAAAGTAAATAATACTAGATTGTCGTTTATCTCCTGGTAAATAATACTAGAACGTGGTATATCATGGTAAATCATGGTTAACTATGCTGTGTGTGTATGTGTGTGTGTGTGTGTATGTGTGTGTGTGTGTGTGTGTGTGTGTGTGTGTGTGTGTGTGTGTGTGTGTGTGTGTGTGTGTGTGTGTGTGTAAGCATGCATTGAGTTAACATGGAAAAACTGGTTTGCTTTAGTGCAGAAAACTGGTTTAAAGTGAAAGTGAGCCAATAAGTGGTCTTCTAGTGCCCTCTGCTGGCCATTCTACTTAATAATGAAATATTTTACATGTGCTTTTGCATTCATACTTGGACACACACTAAAAATCACGTATATAACTAACTATTATAACACAATAATATTTTGTCAGTGTTCATCACCTCATTTGCACTGACACTTCACATAATTGCTAGTAATGTGGTTAATCATGCTAGAAACATTGTAAATCATAGTAAATAATACTGAAATGAGGTGTATCAAGGTAAATCATGCTAGAATCCTAATAAATCATTCTGGAACATGGTATATGATAGTAAATCATGCTAGAATCATATTAAATAATTCTAGAATGTGGCAAATCGTCGTGGGAGGAGCCTATTTTACTCAAATGGCTATAACTCAAGAAGTAAATGAGATATCTTCACCAAACTCAGTACACATGTGTATGGGTTCAATTTGAGGTCACAGTAAACAATTTTATGGAGATCGGACCATAGGTGGCGCTATAACTGTTAAAAAGCTTTAAAACCATATATATCCCATGGCAAATTGCCTGTATTGGCTGTAAATGGTCTTTTCCATCTATTATGTCAGTGGTTACATGCTTGCTAAATAAATCTTAATAACTTTTGATGCTTTTGTGCTTA
>NW_028296523.1:0-70000 GCF_964197995.2 Scardinius erythrophthalmus | reverse complement strand
CTCAAGATCAATAATTATCAAAAAAAAGTTGAACTTTTGCATTTTTCGCATGGGTATATTGGGTCATAAAGAAAATGGGCGTGGCAAAATGCACTCAAAAGCCTATAAATCCTAAACAAAAACTCAGAACTTCACGAAAATTGGTGAGCTTATGTGCCATAACATCATTAACAAGCATGCAAAATTTCATGGAGATCGGACTATAGATGGTGCTATAACTGTTAAAAAGCTTTAAAAAACACATATTTCCTATGGTAAATTGCCTGTATTGGCTGTAAATGGACTTTTCCATCTATTATTTCAGTGGTTAAAAGCTTTCTAAATAAATCTTAATGTCTTAAATGCTTATGTGCCTAAAGGCCTTAAATGCTTGAACCCCGATAAATGCTGCTTGCAGCTTTAATTATTATTATTATTATTATTCTGCCGTAAAACGCATCGTGCAGCCCAAACCGTAAGAGCTGGAACTTTGAAACTTTGACAGATGGTAGTACAAAAATCGAGGAAAGGTTCAGAGATTATGACCCCGATTGGCCCATAGGTGGCGCTATAACAACCAAAAGCGCGAAACTGCTCATAACTCCTAGACCGTATGTCGTAGACTCAAGTGTCTTATATCATTGGAAAGCTGGATGCCTGACGAACAAAACGTATATCTCCGATTTCATTTCCGCCATGATAGATTTTCCGCCATTTTGAATTTTGTCAAAAATCTACTTTTGCGAACTAGTCCCTGGTTTTTTGCCCGATTGGAACCAAACTAGTGCAGAAATGTTCTCTGGAGACTGAATATCAATAATTATCGAAAAAAAGTGGAAATTTCGATTCACGGTCGCTAAGGGGCGCCAAAACGTACGTTGTGGGAGGGGCCTATTTTACTAAAATGGCTATAACTCCCGATGTAAATGAGGTATCTTCACCAAACTTGGTACACATGTGTATGAGCTTACTCTGGGGTCACAGTAAAAAAATCGCGACGATTGGCCTCATGGTGGCGCTATAAAATGAAAAAAACATAAAACAGGCTATAACCACCTGACCGTTAGTCCGATTGACTTGAAAATTGGTATGCAGTGTCTTGGTCCAAGGTGCCATGTATGTGTATGAGGACATTGGCGTATCTCAAAAAACATGGCCGCCATCGGCCAACGAAGTTTGAGCACCTATTAGACAAGGTTAACGGAGGCCGATCGGAACGAAACTCAATGGGCATGTTCGGCTCATGGCCCTAAAGGTCTGTAAGAATTTTGAAAGAAATCGGCCACTAGTTGGCGCTAACGAGTTTTACGGCTCTGTAATCACGTGGTGTTACAAATATCCACACAATATGCATATCATTTGATAGATCTCCTCATCCTGAACAACTTTGCCTCAAGAACCATTGCTGTCAATCAAACTGTTCATTAATTATTCATTAATATGTTAAAAACCTACTTTTGCGAACTAGTCCTAGGTTTTTTGCCCGATCGGAACCAGACCAGTGTAGGACAATTCTCTGGACTCTCTAGATCAATAATTATCAAAAAAAAGTTGAACTTTTGCATTTGGATGGCTGTAATAGGGTAATTTATAAAACGGGCGTGTCAAAATACATTAAAAAGCCTATAAATCCTAAATAAAAACTCAAAACTTCACAAAAATTGGTCAGCATATGTGACATAACATCATTAACAAGCATGAAAAATTCTATGGAGATCGGACGATAGTTGGCGCTATAACTGTTAAAACGCTTTAAAACCATATATTTCCTATGGTAAATTGCCTGTATTTGCTGTAAATGATGTCTTCTATCTTTTATCATATAATGTTCATATCATAATGTTCAAAACCAGTGCAGCACAATTCTCTGAACTCTCTAGATCAATAATTATCAGAAAAAAAGTTTAACTTCTTCAAATGGTGATTTTATATGAATATAATGACATATTAAGCCAATAAGTGGTATTTTACTGCCCCCTGCTGTCATTTCATCATACTACTCCCTAATATTGTTATAAAATTCATATTTAGACTTTTTAAAATCATTATTTTAACATTTACAATCACATTTTGTCAAAACTCATCTATTGAGTATTACTATTGACAATTGTGTTACACTGAGATATGGAAATGGACGAAAGTAAATGAATGAAATGAAACGAAAGTATAACGGCATTTAAGCCACGCCCCCGAATACAAATCCATTCATAACTCGAAAACGGAAAGTCGTTGCGCGCTCAAATTTTGATGGTGAGGACCTCTCCGGGCTCTTGATCGAAACGTGTCGTCGCGGGCCTCGGGAGCGCGCCCCCCGCGCATCGCGAATCCGCGGGACCCCCGATTTTGAACGGCCATTGCTCCCGACCCAGACCACCCCGAACATTGTGTGAGAGCTCGTTGGAAAGGGCGCGTCCTTGGCTAGCTTCGATTCAAATGTGGTGTTATTTGCCCTGGGCATTCCAGAGATAATAGCCCGAACAGATATGCCTTATAACAGTCATAACTCCCAGCCCCAATCGCCCAAAAACACATTGATGGTCTCATTCAACAGGGCTCCTCAAGCACTATCTATGCTCTGAGTTTCAGAATTTTTCGCTTTTTGGTTCCTGAGATATAAGTAAAAAAACAAATTCCCATTCATTCAAACACTTCAACTGTAAAATGTAAGCTATAATACCACTGTTGTCCACTAGAGGGAGCAGCAGGATTACGCATGATCTTTTAATTCGCTTCAGTATTGGAAATAAACAAATGCTTTAAGAAGCAATCTTTTTTATTATGATGTTTTTTTTTATTATGATATTTGTATATATTTTATTTTTTTTATTATGATTATGAACGGTTTGATTGACATTAGTGATTCTTGAGGCAAAGTTGTTCAAGATGAGGAGATGAAGATATTTTCACAATATCACATCCTAAAAACATTGAAAACATATTTGTCTTTGTGTGTGTGTGTGTGTGTGTGTGTGTGTGGGTTTGTGTGTGTGTCTGTGTGTGTGTGTAAGCATGCTTAATGGAAAGAACATGAAGAAACTGCTTTGTTTTACTGGTGGATAAAAAAGTCTTTCAAATGAAAGTGAGTCAATTAGTGGTCTTCTACTGCCCTCTGCAGGACATTCTACTTAATAAAATATTTTCATCTGTGCTTTTGCATTAGTTTTTGGACTATATCAAATTACTTGCATGAAAATCACCTATTATAACACAGTCATGTTTTGTCAAAGTTTATCACTTCATTTTTACTGAGCTCTCAGTTTGAACAATTCTGCCTCTCAGTGATTAATTTGAAATCTGAAAATGGTGTTATACAGAGGAGATTTGCAATTATCATTTTGTTACCTATCTTTTATTTTAAATATCTCCATCTACAACAAAATGTGTGTGCATGTGTGTGTTCAAGCATGGTTAGTGTATTAAGTATTATTGTTTAAGTATTATTGTTTTCATTTACATTTTAACCACCAGAAGAAGAACACTCATTGGTTCATTCTGCTCACTAAAATATTATTTTTAATTTTTTTTCCATTTGAAATATTGTTTAAACTTAATAAAATCATTAAAATAACATTTCAAATCATATTTTGTCTGTTTATAAATCCCACAGACTCACATTGGCTGCAATACTAATGTTTTTGTAAAACACAGACCTGATAGTCTAATCTGTGTGTATTGTGCATATATTATTGATATTATTACTATTGCAAATCATGTTATTGTAACTCATATCTTAATAGAATATTATTTGTAATTTTAATTCTTTATTTCTTAAGTGTTTTTTTTTATGATTACTACAGATATTATCACCAAAGATATCAACTACACCTTCACTTTTAGTATTGACACGCTGCACACACAGCACAATCACACACTCACTAATGCATTCAAATAAATGTAATCTTACTGTGCTACTTTATTTGTACATGATTAGAATGAACAGAAATCTAAGAATATTTTTCTTCTTTTGTTAAAGCCATTTCAGACTCCAAGTAAGCATTATATTACTAATCATCTATTTTAAAGGTGCCATACAATTGAAAACTGTATTTATCTTGGCATAGTTGAATGATAAGAGTTCTGGACATGGAACTGACATACCGTGAGCCTCAAACACCATTGTTTCCTCCTTCTTGTGTAAATCTCCTGTTTGCAAAAGACCGCTGAAAAATGAGTGAATCCCACCATAACACCGACTGTGACGTTGGAGTCAGGATCATTAATATTTATACCCCCCAAATTTGCATTTTCCAGTCCATGTTCTAGGCCAGGCAGTGTTAATGTGGACCTGCACAGCCGAATCATCAGAAGATCTGCAGGTATTGTGAAGAAGCAAGCAAGGACAATAGTGAAAATGGCAGATCATGGATATAAATGTTATGTCTGAGGCTGTGCTGTGGATTTGAGAACTTTTCATTCCCTTCCCACAAAACTGTCAACAGGCATGGTTGATGTTTACAACAGGATACCTCACCATTTTAATTCAAAGCTGTTAGTTTGCTCTTAACGGAGGCCGATCAGAACGAAACTCGATGGGCATGTTCGACTCGTGGCCCTAGAGGTCTGTAAGAATTTTGAAAAATCAGCCACTAGTTGACGCTAACAGGTTTTACGGCTATGTAATCAC
Organism: Scardinius erythrophthalmus; assembly: GCF_964197995.2. NCBI lineage: Eukaryota > Metazoa > Chordata > Actinopteri > Cypriniformes > Leuciscidae > Scardinius > Scardinius erythrophthalmus. The sequence continues at coordinate 65,397 of NW_028296523.1, read as the reverse complement.
GTGATGCATATCATTTGATAGATCTCCTCATACTGAACAACTTTGCCTCAAGAACTACTGCTGTCAATCAATTTGTTCATTAAATACTTGCTATTATGTTAAAAACCTACTTTTGCGAACTAGTCCTAGGTTTTTCGCCCGATCGGAAATATACCAGTGCAGTACAATTCTCTGGAAGCTCTAGATTATTAATTATATAAAAAACTTTAACTTTACCCATTGGGTAGCCATAACAGGATCATTTAGAAAATGGGTATGGCAAAAAACACTCAAAAGCCTGTAAATCCTAAACAAAAACTCAGACAACTCACTAAACTGCCTTATGTGCTTAAAGACCCTAAATGCTTGAACCCCGCTAAATGCTGCTTGCAGCTTTATTATTATTAGGGGTTCAAGCACGAAGTGCTGAAACCCTATTGTAATTGTACTGATTTTTATTAGGGGTTCAAGCACGAAGTGCTGAAACCCTATTGTAATTGCCCTGATTTTTATTAGGGGTTCAAGCACGAAGTGCTGAAACCCTATTGTAATTGTGCTGATTTTTATTATTATTATTAGGGGTTCAAGCACTTCAGTGCTGAACACCTATTGTAATTGTTAATTTTCCCATGATGCAACATTCAGACATAAAACTGATCGGGCAGACCAAACCGTAAGTCGTGGAGACTTGAAACTTTGGGGGCTGATAGTACTCACACCGCCTACAGCGTCACCAAGGCCCACCCCGATCGGCCTGACGGGGGCGCTACAGCGGGCAAAAGTACGAAACGGCTCATAACTCATCAACCGTGAGGCGTAGGCTCAAGTGTCTTATATCGCTGGAATCCTTGGCTCGAGGCGGACCAGATGCATGCCTCGGATTTGCTCGTCACCCTGGGAAAATTTTAGGGTATTTGGGGTTTTTCCAAAAACCTACTTTCGCGAACTAGTCCTAGGTTTTTGGCCCGACCGGAACCAAACCAGTGCGGCAAGATTCTCTGGAGTCTGATTGTCAATAATTATCAAAAAAAAGTGTAAATTTCGCTTCACGGTCCCTAAGGGCCGCCAAAATGTTCGAAGTGGGAGGAGCCCATTTTGCTTAATTGGCTATAACTCGTGAACGGAACGAGATTTTTGCACCAAACTCAGCACACGCATGTACGAGCTCATTCTGTGGTCACGTGAAAAAGGGCGCAGCGACTGGCCACTTGGTGGCGCTATAACTGTTAAAAGGGTGTCAAAATGATGTATTTCTATGGAAAAAACACATGAAATGGCTGAAAGCGGCCATCTTGCTGTCTGATTTGCATACAAGCTCACAAAATCGGGCATGCGCATGCGTCACGTGATCCTGAAGAAGCTTGAAAACTTTCATGGACGTCGGGCCATTGGTGGCGCTTTAACTGTCATAAAGGTGAGAAGGCCTCTGTATTACCCTATGCAAAATGACATTTAAATGACTGAAAAATGGGGGGAAAAGAGCAGAGCTTCACCAAATTAGCTGAGCACATGCGCCATATTATTCTAAAGAAGCGTGCAAACTTTTATGGAGATCGGGCCATCAGTGGGGGTGTCACAGTTTAAAAGGTAAAAAAAAAAATGCACCACATTTCCATGATAAATGAGCTAAAAGGGCAACAAACGTTCTTTTTCCTCTCCGAGGCACATGTTAGAAGGCTGGATAAAGTTTTTGGAACGCAGCAGCGCAGACGGCAAGCGCCTAGACCCTATAGTTTTTTTTTTAGAGGCCTTTTTGTGGCCCTTTTTTAGCCACTTATTAGGGGTTCAAGCACTTCAGTGCTGAACACCTATTGTAATTGTTAATTTTCCCATGATGCAACATTCAGACATAAAACTGATCGGGCAGACCAAACCGTAAGTCGTGGAGACTTGAAACTTTGGGGGCTGATAGTACTCACACCGCCTACAGCGTCACCAAGGCCCGCCCCGATCGGCCTGACGGGGGCGCTACAGCGGGCAAAAGTACGAAACGGCTCATAACTCATCAACCGTGAGGCGTAGGCTCAAGTGTCTTATATCGCTGGAATCCTTGGCTCGAGGCGGACCAGATGCATGCCTCGGATTTGCTCGTCACCCTGGGAAAATTTTAGGGTATTTGGGGTTTTTCCAAAAACCTACTTTCGCGAACTAGTCCTAGGTTTTTGGCCCGACCAGAACCAAACCAGTGCGGCAAGATTCTCTGGAGTCTGATTGTCAATAATTATCAAAAAAAAGTGTAAATTTCGCTTCACGGTCCCTAAGGGCCGCCAAAATGTTCGAAGTGGGAGGAGCCCATTTTGCTTAATTGGCTATAACTCGTGAACGGAACGAGATTTTTGCACCAAACTCAGCACACGCATGTACGAGCTCATTCTGTGGTCACGTGAAAAAGGGCGCAGCGACTGGCCACTTGGTGGCGCTATAACTGTTAAAAGGGTGTCAAAATGATGTATTTCTATGGAAAAAACACATGAAATGGCTGAAAGCGGCCATCTTGCTGTCTGATTTGCATACAAGCTCACAAAATCGGGCATGCGCATGCGTCACGTGATCCTGAAGAAGCTTGAAAACTTTCATGGACGTCGGGCCATTGGTGGCGCTTTAACTGTCATAAAGGTGAGAAGGCCTCTGTATTACCCTATGCAAAATGACATTTAAATGACTGAAAAATGGGGGGAAAAGAGCAGAGCTTCACCAAATTAGCTGAGCACATGCGCCATATTATTCTAAAGAAGCGTGCAAACTTTTATGGAGATCGGGCCATCAGTGGGGGTGTCACAGTTTAAAAGGTAAAAAAAAAAATGCACCACATTTCCATGATAAATGAGCTAAAAGGGCAACAAACGTTCTTTTTCCTCTCCGAGGCACATGTTAGAAGGCTGGATAAAGTTTTTGGAACGCAGCAGCGCAGACGGCAAGCGCCTAGACCCTATAGTTTTTTTTTTAGAGGCCTTTTTGTGGCCCTTTTTTAGCCACTTATTAGGGGTTCAAGCACTTCAGTGCTGAACACCTATTGTAATTGTTAATTTTCCCATGATGCAACATTCAGACATAAAACTGATCGGGCAGACCAAACCGTAAGTCGTGGAGACTTGAAACTTTGGGGGCTGATAGTACTCACACCGCCTACAGCGTCACCAAGGCCCGCCCCGATCGGCCTGACGGGGGCGCTACAGCGGGCAAAAGTACGAAACGGCTCATAACTCATCAACCGTGAGGCGTAGGCTCAAGTGTCTTATATCGCTGGAATCCTTGGCTCGAGGCGGACCAGATGCATGCCTCGGATTTGCTCGTCACCCTGGGAAAATTTTAGGGTATTTGGGGTTTTTCCAAAAACCTACTTTCGCGAACTAGTCCTAGGTTTTTGGCCCGACCGGAACCAAACCAGTGCGGCAAGATTCTCTGGAGTCTGATTGTCAATAATTATCAAAAAAAAGTGTAAATTTCGCTTCACGGTCCCTAAGGGCCGCCAAAATGTTCGAAGTGGGAGGAGCCCATTTTGCTTAATTGGCTATAACTCGTGAACGGAACGAGATTTTTGCACCAAACTCAGCACACGCATGTACGAGCTCATTCTGTGGTCACGTGAAAAAGGGCGCAGCGACTGGCCACTTGGTGGCGCTATAACTGTTAAAAGGGTGTCAAAATGATGTATTTCTATGGAAAAAACACATGAAATGGCTGAAAGCGGCCATCTTGCTGTCTGATTTGCATACAAGCTCACAAAATCGGGCATGCGCATGCGTCACGTGATCCTGAAGAAGCTTGAAAACTTTCATGGACGTCGGGCCATTGGTGGCGCTTTAACTGTCATAAAGGTGAGAAGGCCTCTGTATTACCCTATGCAAAATGACATTTAAATGACTGAAAAATGGGGGGAAAAGAGCAGAGCTTCACCAAATTAGCTGAGCACATGCGCCATATTATTCTAAAGAAGCGTGCAAACTTTTATGGAGATCGGGCCATCAGTGGGGGTGTCACAGTTTAAAAGGTAAAAAAAAAAATGCACCACATTTCCATGATAAATGAGCTAAAAGGGCAACAAACGTTCTTTTTCCTCTCCGAGGCACATGTTAGAAGGCTGGATAAAGTTTTTGGAACGCAGCAGCGCAGACGGCAAGCGCCTAGACCCTATAGTTTTTTTTTTAGAGGCCTTTTTGTGGCCCTTTTTTAGCCACTTATTAGGGGTTCAAGCACTTCAGTGCTGAACACCTATTGTAATTGTTAATTTTCCCATGATGCAACATTCAGACATAAAACTGATCGGGCAGACCAAACCGTAAGTCGTGGAGACTTGAAACTTTGGGGGCTGATAGTACTCACACCACCTACAGTGTCACCAAGGCCCGCCCCGATCGGCCTGACGGGGGCGCTACAGCGGGCAAAAGTACGAAACGGCTCATAACTCATCAACCGTGAGGCGTAGGCTCAAGTGTCTTATATCGCTGGAATCCTTGGCTCGAGGCGGACCAGATGCATGCCTCGGATTTGCTCGTCACCCTGGGAAAATTTTAGGGTATTTGGGGTTTTTCCAAAAACCTACTTTCGCGAACTAGTCCTAGGTTTTTGGCCCGACCGGAACCAAACCAGTGCGGCAAGATTCTCTGGAGTCTGATTGTCAATAATTATCAAAAAAAAGTGTAAATTTCGCTTCACGGTCCCTAAGGGCCGCCAAAATGTTCGAAGTGGGAGGAGCCCATTTTGCTTAATTGGCTATAACTCGTGAACGGAACGAGATTTTTGCACCAAACTCAGCACACGCATGTACGAGCTCATTCTGTGGTCACGTGAAAAAGGGCGCAGCGACTGGCCACTTGGTGGCGCTATAACTGTTAAAAGGGTGTCAAAATGATGTATTTCTATGGAAAAAACACATGAAATGGCTGAAAGCGGCCATCTTGCTGTCTGATTTGCATACAAGCTCACAAAATCGGGCATGCGCATGCGTCACGTGATCCTGAAGAAGCTTGAAAACTTTCATGGACGTCGGGCCATTGGTGGCGCTTTAACTGTCATAAAGGTGAGAAGGCCTCTGTATTACCCTATGCAAAATGACATTTAAATGACTGAAAAATGGGGGGAAAAGAGCAGAGCTTCACCAAATTAGCTGAGCACATGCGCCATATTATTCTAAAGAAGCGTGCAAACTTTTATGGAGATCGGGCCATCAGTGGGGGTGTCACAGTTTAAAAGGTAAAAAAAAAAATGCACCACATTTCCATGATAAATGAGCTAAAAGGGCAACAAACGTTCTTTTTCCTCTCCGAGGCACATGTTAGAAGGCTGGATAAAGTTTTTGGAACGCAGCAGCGCAGACGGCAAGCGCCTAGACCCTATAGTTTTTTTTTTAGAGGCCTTTTTGTGGCCCTTTTTTAGCCACTTATTAGGGGTTCAAGCACTTCAGTGCTGAACACCTATTGTAATTGTTAATTTTCCCATGATGCAACATTCAGACATAAAACTGATCGGGCAGACCAAACCATTAGTCGTGGAGACTTGAAACTTTGGGGGCTGATAGTACTCACACCGCCTACAGCGTCACCAAGGCCCGCCCCGATCGGCCTGACGGGGGCGCTACAGCGGGCAAAAGTACGAAACGGCTCATAACTCATCAACCGTGAGGCGTAGGCTCAAGTGTCTTATATCGCTGGAATCCTTGGCTCGAGGCGGACCAGATGCATGCCTCGGATTTGCTCGTCACCCTGGGAAAATTTTAGGGTATTTGGGGTTTTTCCAAAAACCTACTTTCGCGAACTAGTCCTAGGTTTTTGGCCCGACCGGAACCAAACCAGTGCGGCAAGATTCTCTGGAGTCTGATTGTCAATAATTATCAAAAAAAAGTGTAAATTTCGCTTCACGGTCCCTAAGGGCCGCCAAAATGTTCGAAGTGGGAGGAGCCCATTTTGCTTAATTGGCTATAACTCGTGAACGGAACGAGATTTTTGCACCAAACTCAGCACACGCATGTACGAGCTCATTCTGTGGTCACGTGAAAAAGGGCGCAGCGACTGGCCACTTGGTGGCGCTATAACTGTTAAAAGGGTGTCAAAATGATGTATTTCTATGGAAAAAACACATGAAATGGCTGAAAGCGGCCATCTTGCTGTCTGATTTGCATACAAGCTCACAAAATCGGGCATGCGCATGCGTCACGTGATCCTGAAGAAGCTTGAAAACTTTCATGGACGTCGGGCCATTGGTGGCGCTTTAACTGTCATAAAGGTGAGAAGGCCTCTGTATTACCCTATGCAAAATGACATTTAAATGACTGAAAAATGGGGGGAAAAGAGCAGAGCTTCACCAAATTAGCTGAGCACATGCGCCATATTATTCTAAAGAAGCGTGCAAACTTTTATGGAGATCGGGCCATCAGTGGGGGTGTCACAGTTTAAAAGGTAAAAAAAAAAATGCACCACATTTCCATGATAAATGAGCTAAAAGGGCAACAAACGTTCTTTTTCCTCTCCGAGGCACATGTTAGAAGGCTGGATAAAGTTTTTGGAACGCAGCAGCGCAGACGGCAAGCGCCTAGACCCTATAGTTTTTTTTTTAGAGGCCTTTTTGTGGCCCTTTTTTAGCCACTTATTAGGGGTTCAAGCACTTCAGTGCTGAACACCTAGGCTGCGTTCGAAACCGCATACTTCCCTACTATTTAGTATGGGAAAAAGAGTAGGCGAGCGAAAAAGTATGTACGAATCCAAAAGAGTAGGCGAGAATTACCTGGGTGACGTACTAATTATCGCGAGATTCGGACTTAAGTGCGTTCGAATATGCCTACTTTCCTACTATATAGTAGGCGAAAACAGTACGTGAAGGAAGCAGTACGTTCGAAACATCAGTATTCATAAAAGAGTAGGCGAGAAGTTCCCGGATGGCTTACTCGCTTCCGCCCAGATTTTTGAGTGCTCGACCGATGGATACTCTTCTATCCCAGGAGGCCACGCGAGAGGATACGTCACAAAAAAAAAGAAGAAGGATAGGTCATACTCGAACGTGACGGAAAGGATGACGGACGAGACTCAAATGTGAGTATTACAAATCAAATGATCGCATGTGTTGAACTACTGTACAGTAAACTGTTGAATTGTTTAAGGTGTAAAGACGCTATATAGGCTATTTGTGATTTTGCTGTAAATCACATTTTATTATGTATAGCTAACAGAGAAGCTCCAGTAAGGACACATACGTCTCCAAAGTGGATTTGCATACATTTTAAACCGTATACATCTTAAATACAATTACTAAATGTCTATTTAATATCTGGCAAGAAACTCTTCTATAAGAATTGCAGATTACTATATGAAATAGGCATCTGAGTGATGTATGTGTGCTATTATGTAGAACAAATCTATAAAGTAACTAAACATAAGTTATCTATTTTATTTGTCCATTAGTTGATAAATTGAGGAACATTTATATTGGATAAAAACTAAAAGTTAAAACAACCTCAACATGTAAATGTAGTGTTGAGCTCATAAATCACAGAGGTAACGTGAGTCTGGTCTGGATGTTAGAGTGGCTCATGAAGCTGAATGCTGCCATCAAAGACTTTGTGACATTACAGAAATGGATAACAACAACTATTTAAATATTAAGTTGTAGTTTATTTTAATTATTGTAATTTCAAACAGAGCTATTACAGCACTTTTCTGATTCTTGAGTTCTGTGCATTTGCTGCACAGCTTTTGTGGTGGAGCAGGACCTGCAAAGAAAGATGATGGCGGCATTTGTGGAAAAAAGCATTTTTGTCTTCTAAATAATACTGAAATCAAATGACATTGTGCTGTTAAAATTACTGCTTTTGTGTTATGTTTGTGCATTTTGTAGGATCTGAAATGTCAGCAGACTGGTGTGAGCACTGAGGACGAAGAGCACAGAGCTGAATCCTGGAGATGGTGCCATGGATGAGACCCTCCATCACTCCACCTGCCCTTATGAGAACCTCCACCTGCCCTCATGAGACCCACCATCACTCCACCTGCCTTTATTGCCTCAGATTGTGAAGCACAACACATCACGCAACAACCTCAGGCACAAGGGAACGGCTCACCTCTGGCGGTCAGCTGATTCATCAGAATAAATCTGCAGAATGGGCACCGCTGTGTTGAGATGGCAGAAGGATGTGGGGTTCAGCGCCTGTAGCCTACATACATGATTGTAATAAAGCTTTGTTTCATGTGTTGACTTGTATATGCATTTGTTTATTGTGTGATGGTGACTTTGATTCATTCTTTTACTAATTTATTAATATTTCTCATTGTTGTCAGTAAATAAAATACAATTAATTAATGCTTTATTTATTGTTTGAAGGAAAATGTAGATGTTCACTATATACACATCTAGAGTGTATTCATGCATAGCTATGTCATATGATATACATTACATTTTGTTTGTTTTATTGAATTATATAATTTACAGTAAAAAGTAATATAATTAATTGATCAGCATTTATCGTTGTTATTATTGTATGTTTTGGGCTGGGAGCAATGCAATTCATTCTGGGGTAATATTAATTTTTAATAATGATACTTATATTTTTCGAGTATAAAATCAACAGTTTTCTCCAAAGGTGAATCTCCCTTTGTGCAGACATTACAAACGCTGAGGAAAACCGTTCTAGGTAGGGCTGTCGAGTAAATGTGAGGTAAATGTATGTATGTATATGTATGTATGTATTTATACATATATATATATATATATATATATATATATATATATATATATATATATATATATATATATATATATATATATATCATGGGTTTGCAAACATATGAGATTTTATACACAGGAAAAAACCTATAAGGTTGAATATCAATATATATTTTCTTAAATAATTATATAATACATTTTAAAAAAATGCATTTTCTGTTATTTATAGGCCTGAGGGATGAAACGATAGTTAAATTTAACAAGAAAAAGAGGAAAACAAAGCAGTAAGCCACTTTTGCTTATGGATGAAAATGTTTGGATATAAAATAAAGAAATTAACAACATATTCAAGAGATGACAATTTTGGGATTTCGTAATAAAAATAAATATCGTTAAGGATAAAACGGTGGGTCACATTAGTAGGGTTAAATATAAGAACTTAAATCAACCCTAAATGTACTCACAAAATAAATGGGCAGCAGTTTCTTCAAAAAGACCACAAAATGAGAAAGTTTAATCAATATCATGATATTTACAGATAGATGAATTAAACGTGTCGTTCAAATCTTTTAAGTTGTTGCGCGTGTGATAACGCGTCGTAGGTCACATGATATCGTCAACATGGCAGATGTCCGGTTCTCATTCATACTCAACGAGATCTGGCTATAAAGTACCTACTCTTTTAGCGCTCGTTAAGTAAGTACTCATTGAAATTAAGTACCTACTCATTGAGTATGCGGTTTCGAACGCAGCCCTATTGTAATTGTTAATTTTCCCATGATGCAACATTCAGACATAAAACTGATCGGGCAGACCAAACCGTAAGTCGTGGAGACTTGAAACTTTGGGGGCTGATAGTACTCACACCGCCTACAGCGTCACCAAGGCCCACCCCGATCGGCCTGACGGGGGCGCTACAGCGGGCAAAAGTACGAAACGGCTCATAACTCATCAACCGTGAGGCGTAGGCTCAAGTGTCTTATATCGCTGGAATCCTTGGCTCGAGGCGGACCAGATGCATGCCTCGGATTTGCTCGTCACCCTGGGAAAATTTTAGGGTATTTGGGGTTTTTCCAAAAACCTACTTTCGCGAACTAGTCCTAGGTTTTTGGCCCGACCGGAACCAAACCAGTGCGGCAAGATTCTCTGGAGTCTGATTGTCAATAATTATCAAAAAAAAGTGTAAATTTCGCTTCACGGTCCCTAAGGGCCGCCAAAATGTTCGAAGTGGGAGGAGCCCATTTTGCTTAATTGGCTATAACTCGTGAACGGAACGAGATTTTTGCACCAAACTCAGCACACGCATGTACGAGCTCATTCTGTGGTCACGTGAAAAAGGGCGCAGCGACTGGCCACTTGGTGGCGCTATAACTGTTAAAAGGGTGTCAAAATGATGTATTTCTATGGAAAAAACACATGAAATGGCTGAAAGCGGCCATCTTGCTGTCTGATTTGCATACAAGCTCACAAAATCGGGCATGCGCATGCGTCACGTGATCCTGAAGAAGCTTGAAAACTTTCATGGACGTCGGGCCATTGGTGGCGCTTTAACTGTCATAAAGGTGAGAAGGCCTCTGTATTACCCTATGCAAAATGACATTTAAATGACTGAAAAATGGGGGGAAAAGAGCAGAGCTTCACCAAATTAGCTGAGCACATGCGCCATATTATTCTAAAGAAGCGTGCAAACTTTTATGGAGATCGGGCCATCAGTGGGGGTGTCACAGTTTAAAAGGTAAAAAAAAAAATGCACCACATTTCCATGATAAATGAGCTAAAAGGGCAACAAACGTTCTTTTTCCTCTCCGAGGCACATGTTAGAAGGCTGGATAAAGTTTTTGGAACGCAGCAGCGCAGACGGCAAGCGCCTAGACCCTATAGTTTTTTTTTTAGAGGCCTTTTTGTGGCCCTTTTTTAGCCACTTATTAGGGGTTCAAGCACTTCAGTGCTGAACACCTATTGTAATTGTTAATTTTCCCATGATGCAACATTCAGACATAAAACTGATCGGGCAGACCAAACCGTAAGTCGTGGAGACTTGAAACTTTGGGGGCTGATAGTACTCACACCGCCTACAGCGTCACCAAGGCCCACCCCGATCGGCCTGACGGGGGCGCTACAGCGGGCAAAAGTACGAAACGGCTCATAACTCATCAACCGTGAGGCGTAGGCTCAAGTGTCTTATATCGCTGGAATCCTTGGCTCGAGGCGGACCAGATGCATGCCTCAGATTTGCTTGCCCTTCAGGCGCCAATTTTGAGTAAATTGAGGTTTTTTGAAAAACCTACTTTTGCGAATTACTCCTAGATTTTTTGCCCGATTGAAACCAAACCAATGCAGAAATATTCTCTGGACAGAGACTATCAATAATCATCAAAAAAATTCTTAATTTAAATTCACGGTCGCTAAGGGAAATCAAAATGTTTGATGGCACCAGGGCCACTTTTACTAAAACAATTATAACTCGTGAATGGAAAGAGATATTTTCGCTAATCTTGGGAAACGTGTTTATGAGCTCAATCTGAGATTACTTGAAAAAAATCGCGACGATTGGCCACTTGGTGGCGCTACAACATGGAAAAAAATTTATGAAAATGGCTATATACGCACCCAACCGTTAGTCCTTTGAAATCCTCAATCCTTCCCGAGTCCAACAATACCAAATATGCCAGGTTTCTCCTTATAGTTTGTGTATCATTGTCATTAAGCACTTAAAAAACTTGCAATTATCTTCGAAACCGATAGTCCAAATTTCTTGAAATTTGAAAACATAGATCAATAGCTAAACAATAACGCCCAAATGTCACAATTAAGATAGGAACTGACAAAAATAAATAAACAAATAAAATTTTTAAATCATTGTCACCCATGGATCATTTTTATTCTCTCATAAACAGAAGTGTCTAAACTTCAAAACAAAATGAGATATTTACAACAAATTTGACAGACATGCATGGGCACACTTTGAGGACACTTGAAGTGGTGGAGATCAGGCAAGATGTGGTGCTATAACTGTCAAAAAAACTTTCCTCAGTAAATTGCCTGTATTGGCTGTAAATGGTATTTTCCATCAATGTTATAAGTTTATTTGTTTATTTGGATCCCCATTAGCCTCTTTCTAGGCAGTGGCTACTCTTCCTGGGGTCCCAAAAAGTAAATCATACAAAACTACATTTAATCAACAACAATAAAAAGTCAAGTCAATGAAACGCACTAACCCATCATCCATTCCAAATATCAAAATCAACAATTTAATATATTTTGCCATTAAATATTCCTTTAAATATTTTTTTTAAACTAATTTTTCTTGTAAAAATGTGTGATATCAATAGTAAATGATTCCATATTTTCATTCCTCTATACATTACTGTCCGTTGGTTTCCAGTGGTTTTCGAAACAGGAAATAAAAAACATTCCTTTTATTCATGCCTGGTGTAAAAAAATATGACTAGTACTATTATACAAAAGTTGAGAGTACAGCGCATTAGGAACTCTAGACACAGAAATATTTCTTATAAAATAAAGCAGAGAGACAATCCTTCACCAGTTCATTCTCAGTATATTAGCTCTTCTATAACAGTTTAAATTCAGTCCTGTCGCTCTGTTCTGGACAAATTTATTTTTTCAATTACATCCATTTTTTTTTTATTTACTTGATGCACTGGTAAAAACCACTGGGCAAAAACACGCGATTCGTCCAATCACTGATTGTGCTGCAGTGACTGCCACCCCTGAGAGCCAACAGTAGCGGCATATTCTTAAGGCCCGCCCACTGTTCGCGCAGGCGCTGCTGCTGTCAGCATGATGAGAGAACAGAATAGATCAGATGAGACAGCAGCACGGAAACTTTCTTCAGAAACTCCTTGTACTAAATGATCATCATAATCTATCGGGAACTGTGATTGTGTGCACTTGGAAACTTTGGATGCATCAACTTGTCGTCAGAGAAAGGTGTAAAAGGTGAAATCGGAGTAAAGATTTATAGTGTGATAATCTTTATTGAACAATCTTCTTTAATTGAATATGTGATGCAGTCTCGTTTTGGTGAGTGACTTTTTTTTGTCATATGTTATCTTATGACAGATATCTATTTCAGAAATGATTTGATATGAGCTGAGTTGACTAGGCCGCAGTCACAGCGCGAGCTGAACTAGTTAGCCGTGTGCTAAAGCTACCGCGTGTAGCTAACATCTTTGTATCATGAGTTGTGACAGTGACTGTTTTATGAGTGTCGAATCGATGTGTTAAATAAATTTGGATTAATGTGTCATTTGAGCTGTGCATGTCATTTGTTACTGAAATGTTGAGTCAGAAATTAATTATGGTACGTTTGCCTTGTGTTTTCCAAGGCTGCGTTTTCTTGTTCTCTATTTTTTTTCCCTATGTGAACGTGATCGGCAAGTGTATCCTGTTTTGTGCCATAAATAATCCTGTGAAGGTGAATCGCCTGCCTAGTGGATGCAATTACATGCACAAATGCTAACCAGTGCCCATGGACCTGTTTCCCATTTGAACTGTAATTTGAAACCATCAACTGGTAGGATAACTACAATTTTCTTTTGTTTGTTTTTGTTTTTTATATATATGTGTTGCTATATAAATAAGTGTTACGATGTGTATAGCATGCACAAAAATCAAGGACATTTTTTGTAACGAATGTAGCGAAAACTAAACAGCGTCTCTGCGCATTGAAAGGCTGTCACTCAGTGCACAATCACATTGTTACAGCAACGGATTGTCTTTGAGTCATTAAACCGTACATGTACAAACATGTTCAAAAACACTGATTCGTTAAAAAGATAGATGTGATGAAACTAGGTGGTAATTATTTTTAACTTTAAGCTCCACTTTCGAACTTCACCTAATTTAATCGAAGCTTTTAGGCTGTTGAATCATTAAAAAGAAACAAGTCGGTGATGTCTGTTTTCATTTACTAACTCTCTATTGTTCTTATTTGTCACTCATCTTTCTGAAACAAACTACAAAGAGAACTTTTTAATTTATCAATATAATTTTCTCTTTGAATCAGAACAAAATTGTCAACTATTTGCTCTCCTGTTGCACCATTTCCTCCCTCCAGTAGATGATCCTTGCTTCTGATTTAATTATGCCCTACCGAATACTATATCTAGGTGTAGCACATCAAGTCAAGTTGCGCACTACATGCTACACAGTGTTGTGTAGGGCTGGGTTTCGATTCAAATTTCAAGAATCGATTCGATTCCGATTCTCAAGATCTTGAATCGATTATCATTATTCGATCCGATCTGATCCGATCTTCGAGATTTAGATAATGTTAATTTCCGCCATGATAAATTTTCCACCATTTTGAATTTTGTCAACAACGTACTTTTACTAACTAGTCCTAGGTTTTTCGCCCGATCGGAACCAAACCAGTGCAGAAATGTATAGAAATCCTATAAATGTTAAACAGCTTTAAAACCATGTATTTCCTATGTTACATTGCCTGTATTGGCTGTAAATGGTCTTTTCCATCTATTATGTCAGTGGTTACATGCTTGCTAAATAAAACTTAATAGATTTTAAAGCTTTTGTGCTTTAAGGCCTTAAAGGCCTTAACTGCTTGAACCCCGATAAATGCTGCTTGCAGCTTTAATTAGGGGTTCAAGCACGAAGTGCTGAAACCCTATTGTAATTGTGCTGATTTTTAGGGGTTCAAGCACGAAGTGCTGAAACCCTATTGTAATTGTGCTGATTTTTATTAGGGGTTCAAGCACGAAGTGCTGAAACCCTATTGTAATTGTGCTGATTTTTATTATTATTATTATTATTATTATTCTGCCGTAAAACGCATCGTGCAGCCCAAACCGTAAGGGCTAGAGCTTTGAAACTTTGCCATATGGTAGTACAAAAATCGAGGAGAGGTTATCAAATTATGACCCCGATTGGCCCATAGGTGGCGCTATAGCAACCAAAAGCGCGAAACTGCTCATAACTCCTAGACCGTAAGTCATAGACTCAAGTGTCTTATATCATTGGAAAGCTGGACGCCTGACGAACAAAACGTATATCTCCGATTTTATTTCCGCCATGATAGATTTTCCGCCATTTTGAATTTTGTCGAAAATCTACTTTTGCGAACTAGTCCCTGGTTTTTTGCCCGATCGGAACCAAACCAGTGCAGAATTGTTCTCTGGAGTCTGAATATCAATAATTATCAAAAAAAAGTTGAAATTTCGATTCACGGTCGCTAGGGGGTGCAAAATTAACGTTGTGGGAGGAGCCTATTTTACTAAAATGGCTATAACTCCAGAAGTAAAAGAGGTATTTTAACCAAACCTGGTACACATGTGTAAGACGTCAATATGAGGTCACGGTAAAAAATTCGCGGCGATTGGTCACATGGTGGCGCTATAACATGAAAAAAACATAAAACAGGCTATAACCACCTGACCGTTAGTCCGATTGACTTGAAAATTGGTATGCAGTGTCTTGGTCCAAGGTGCCATGTATGTCTATGAGGACATTGGTGTATCTCAAAAAACATGGCCGCCATCGGCCAATGAAGTTTGAGCACCTATTAGACAAGGTTAACGGAGGCCTATCGGAACGAAACTCGGTGGGCATGTTCGACTCATGGCCCTAGAGGTCTGTAAGAATTTTAAAAGAAATCGGCCACTAGTTGGCGCTAACGAGTTTTATGGCTCTGTAATCACGTGGTGTTACACTTATTGTCACAAAATGCATACCATTTGATAGATCTCCTCTTGTTGAACAACTTTGCCTCAAGAACCATTGCTGTCAATCAAACCGTTCATTAAATATTCGTAATTATGTTAAAAACCTACTTTTGCGAACTAGTCCTAGGTTTTTCGCCCGATCAGAACCAAACGAGTCTAGGACAATTCTATGGACTCTCAAGATCAATAATTATCAAAAAAAAGTTGAACTTTTGCATTTTTCGCATGGGTATATTGGGTCATAAAGAAAATGGGCGTGGCAAAATGCACTCAAAAGCCTATAAATCCTAAACAAAAACTCAGAACTTCACGAAAATTGGTGAGCTTATGTGCCATAACATCATTAACAAGCATGCAAAATTTCATGGAGATCGGACTATAGATGGTGCTATAACTGTTAAAAAGCTTTAAAAAACACATATTTCCTATGGTAAATTGCCTGTATTGGCTGTAAATGGACTTTTCCATCTATTATTTCAGTGGTTAAAAGCTTTCTAAATAAATCTTAATGTCTTAAATGCTTATGTGCCTAAAGGCCTTAAATGCTTGAACCCCGATAAATGCTGCTTGCAGCTTTAATTATTATTATTATTATTATTATTATTCTGCCGTAAAACGCATCGTGCAGCCCAAACCGTAAGGGCTAGAGCTTTGAAACTTTGCCAGATGGTAGTACAAAAATCGAGGAGAGGTTATCAAATTATGACCTCGATTGGCCCATAGGTGGCGCTATAACAACCAAAAGCGCGAAAGTGGTCATAACTCCTGGACCGTATGTCTTAGACACAAGTGTCTTATATCATTGGAAAGCTGGTCGTCTGACGAACAAAACATATATCTCCGATTTCATTTCCGTCATGATAGATTTTCCGCCATTTAGAATTTTGTCGAAAACCTACTTTTGCGAACTAGTCCCTGGTTTTTTGCTCGATCGGAACCAAACCAGTGCAGAATTGTTCTCTGGAGACTGAAGATCAATAATTATCGAAAAAAAGTTGAAATTTCGATTCAGGGTCGCTAGGGGGCGCAAAATTAACGTTGTGGGCGGAGCCTATTTTACTAAAATGGCTATAACTCCAGAAGTAAATGAGGTATTTTCAACAAACTTGGTACACATATGTAAGAGGTCAATCTGAGGACACGGTAAAAAAATCGCGGCGATTGGCCACATGGTGGCGCTATAACATGAAAAAAACATAAAACAGGCTATAACCACCTGACCGTTAGTCCGATTGACTTGAAAATTGGTATGCAGTGTCTTGGTCCAAGGTGCCATGTATGTCTATGAGGACATTGGTGTATCTCAAAAAACATGGCCGCCATTGGCCAATGAAGTTGAGCACCTATTAGACAAGGTTAACGGAGGCCGATCGGAACGAAACTCGGTGGGCATGTTCGACTCATGGCCCTAGAGGTCTGTAAGAATTTTGAAAGAAATCGGCCACTAGTTGGCGCTAACGAGTTTTATGGCTCTGTAATCACGTGGTGTTAGATATATTGTCACAAAATGCATATCATTTGATAGATCTGCTCATGCTGAACAACTTTGCCTCTAGAACTATTGCTGTCAATCAAACCGTTCATTAAATATTCATGAATATGTTAAAAACCTACTTTTGCGAACTAGTCCCTGGTTTTTTGCCCGATCGGAACCAGACCAGTCTAGGACAATTCTATGGACTCTCTAGATCAATAATTATCAAAAAAAAGTTGAACTTTTGTATTTGTATGGCTGTAATAGGGTCATTTATAAAATGGGTGTGGCAAAATACACTCAAAAGCCTATAAATCCTAAATGAAAACTCAGAACTTCACAAAAATTGGTGAGCATATGTGTCATAACATCACAAACAAGCTTGCAAAATTTTATGGAGATTGGACAATAGTTGGCGCTATAACTGTTAAAAAGCTTTAAAACCATATATTTCCTATGGTAAACTGCCTGTATTGGCTGTAAATGGTCTTTTCCATGTCTGATCATATTATTTTCATATCATAATGTTCAAAACTAGTGCAATACAATTCTCTGGACTCACTAGATCAATAATTGTCAGAAAAAGTTGAACTACTTCATTTGGATAGCTATAATAGGTTCACTTCAAAATCTGGCCTTTACCAAGTGTCCCCGAAAGCCTATATCTCTTTAATCAATGCTCAGACCTTCTTAAAAACAAGTCAGAACGTGTGAAATATCACCCTGAACAAGCATGAAAATTTTCAGACAGATCGGACAAAATTTGCCTCTATAACAGTTAAAAAGGTGAAAATGATATGATTTAATGGCATGTTAAGCCAATAAGTGGTATTTTACTGCCCCCTGCTGTTTAAAATAGTCATTTTCTCATATTGGTATTGGTATCAGCCATGGTAAATCATGATAAATGATGGTGTGTGTGTGTGTGTGTGTGTGTGTGTGTGTGTGTGTGTGTGTGTGTGTGTGTGTGTGTGTGTGTGTGTGTGTGTGTGTGTGTGTGTGGTACAAATATAACAAAGGTTTTATTTTCCAACATGAAAACAAACATAACAGAGTGCTAGTGCACAAACAATAACCGACAATGATAATGGATGAGAGGGGAACTTAAATACACAGATCAAGACAAGGACAACAGGTGACGGTTATGATGATGAGGAGCAGGTGATGATGAGGAGGGTGATGAGGAGCAGGTGCAGGTGATGACGACAGATGGTGAATGTGATGAAGACAGAAGGTGAATGTGATGAAGGTGAATGTGACACCAATATCACTGAAACATTTGTGTGTGTGTGTGTGTGTGTGTGTGTGTGTGTGTGTGTGTGTGTGTGTGTGTGTGTGTGTGTGTGTGTGTGTGTGTGTGTGTGTAGCATTATTGTGTGTAGCATATGTAGCAATTATGCATTATTGAGTTAACATGGAAACACTGGTTTGCTTTAGTGCAGAAAACTGGTCAAAATCATGAGGTTTAAAGTGAAAGTGAGCCAATAAGTGGTCTTCTACTGCCCTCTGCTGGCCATTCTACTTATTAATTAAATTTTTCCACATGTGCTTGCATTTATACTTGAATACACACTAAAAATCACTTATATAGCAATAACTATTATAACACAATCATATTTTGTCAGTGTTAATCACTTTATTTGCACTGACACTTCAAATAATTGCTAGTAATGTGGTAAATCATGGTAAATCATGGTTAACTATGCTCTGTGTGTGTGTGTGTGTGTGTGTGTGTGTGTGTGTGTGTGTGTGTGTGTGTGTGTGTGTGTGTGTGTGTGTGTGTGTGTGTAAGCATGCATTGAGTTAACATGGATAAACTGGTTTGCTTTAGTGCAGAAAACTGGTTTAAAGTGAAAGTGAGCCAATAAGTGGTCTTCTACTGCCCTCTGCTGGCCATTCTACTTATTAATGAAATATTTCAACATGTGCTTGCATTCATACTTGAATACACACAAAAAAAATCACTTATATAGCAATAACTATTATAACACAATCATATTTTGTCAGTGTTAATCACTTTATTTGCACTGACACTTCAAATAATTGCTAGTAATGTGATAAATCAGGCTAGAAACATGGTAAATCAAAGTAAATAATACTAGATTGTCGTTTATCTCCTGGTAAATAATACTAGAACGTGGTATATCATGGTAAATCATGGTTAACTATGCTGTGTGTGTATGTGTGTGTGTGTGTGTGTGTGTATGTGTGTGTGTGTGTGTGTGTGTGTGTGTGTGTGTGTGTGTGTGTGTTTGTGTGTGTGTGTGTGTGTGTGTGTGTGTGTGTGTGTGTGTGTGTGTGTGTGTGTAAGCATGCATTGAGTTAACATGGAAAAACTGGTTTGCTTTAGTGCAGAAAACTGGTTTAAAGTGAAAGTGAGCCAATAAGTGGTCTTCTACTGCCCTCTGCTGGCCATTCTACTTAATAATGAAATATTTTACATGTGCTTTTGCATTCATACTTGGACACACACTAAAAATCACGTATATAACTAACTATTATAACACAATAATATTTTGTCAGTGTTCATCACCTCATTTGCACTGACACTTCACATATTTGCTAGTAATGTGGTTAATCATGCTAGAAACATTGTAAATCATAGTAAATAATACTGAAATGAGGTGTATCAAGGTAAATCATGCTAGAATCCTAATAAATCATTCTGGAACATGGTATATGATAGTAAATCATGCTAGAATCATATTAAATAATTCTAGAATGTGGCAAATCGTTGTGGGAGGAGCCTATTTTACTCAAATGGCTATAACTCAAGAAGTAAATGAGATATCTTCACCAAACTCAGTACACATGTGTATGGGTTCAATTTGAGGTCACAGTAAACAATTCTATGGAGATCGGAGCATAGGTGGCGCTATAACTGTTAAAAAGCTTTAAAACCATATATATCCCATGGCAAATTGCCTGTATTGGCTGTAAATGGTCTTTTCCATCTATTATGTCAGTGGTTACATGCTTGCTAAATAAATCTTAATAACTTTTGATGCTTTTGTGCTTAAATGCCTTAAAGGCCTTAACTGCTTGAACCCCGATAAATGCTGCTTGCAGCTTTAATTATTATTATTATTATTATTATTCTGCCGTAAAACGCATCGTGCAGCCCAAACCGTAAGGGCTAGAGCTTTGAAACTTTGCCATATGGTAGTACAAAAATCGAGGAGAGGTTATCAAATTATGACCCCGATTGGCCCATAGGTGGCGCTATAGCAACCAAAAGCGCGAAACTGCTCATAACTCCTAGACCGTAAGTCATAGACTCAAGTGTCTTATATCATTGGAAAGCTGGACGCCTGACGAACAAAACGTATATCTCCGATTTTATTTCCGCCATGATAGATTTTCCGCCATTTTGAATTTTGTCGAAAATCTACTTTTGCGAACTAGTCCCTGGGTTTTCGCCCGATCGGAAACAAACCAGTGCAGAATTGTTCTATGGAGTCTGAAGATCAATAATTATCGAAAAAAAGTTGAAATTTCGATTCATGGTTGCTAGGGGGTGCAAAATTAACGTTGTGGGAGGAGCCTATTTTACTAAAATGGCTATAACTCCAGAAGTAAAAGAGGTATTTTAACCAAACTTGGTACACATGTGTAAGAGGTCAATCTGAGGTCACAGTAAAAAAATCGCGGCGATTGGCCACATGGTGGCGCTATAACATGAAAAAAACATAAAACAGGCTATAACCACCTGACCGTTAGTCCGATTGACTTGAAAATTGGTATGCAGTGTCTTGGTCCAAGGTGCCATGTATGTCTATGAGGACATTGGCGTATCTCAAAAAACATGGCCGCCATCGGCCAATGAAGTTTGAGCACCGATTAGACAAGGTTAACGGAGGCCGATCGGAACGAAACTCGATGGGCATGTTCGTCTTATGGCCCTAGAGGTCTGTAAGAATTTTGAAAGAAATCAGCCACTAGTTGGCGCTAACGAGTTTTATGGCTCTGTAATCACGTGGTGTTACACTCATCCACACAATATGCATATCATTTGATAGATCTGCTCATGCTGAACAACTTTGCCTCAAGAACCATTGCTGTCAATCAAACCGTTCATTAAATATTCACGAATATGTCTAAAACCTACTTTTGCGAACTAGTCCTAGGTTTTTCGCCCGATCGGAACCAGACCAGTCTAGGACAATTCTCTGGACTCTCTAGATCAATAATTATCAAAAAAAAGTTGAACTTTTGCATTTGGATGGCTGTAATAGGGTCATTTATAAAATGGGCGTGGCAAAATACAGTCAAAAGCCTATAAATCATAAATGAAAATGCAGAACTTCACAAAAATTGGTCAGCATATGTGACATAACATCATTAACAAGCATGCAAAATTTTATGGAGATCGGACGATAGGTGGCGCTATAACTGTTAAAAAGCTTTAAAACCATATATTTCCTATGGTAAACTGCCTGTATTGGCTGTAAATGGTCTTTTCCATCTCTGATCATATAATTTTCATATCATAATGTTCAAAACTAGTGCAATACAATTCTCTGGACTCACTAGATCAATAATTGTCAGAAAAAGTTGAACTACTTCATTTGGATAGCTATAATAGGTTCACTTCATAATGTAGCCTTTACCAAGTGTCCCCGAAAGCCTATATCTCTTTAATGAATTACTCAGACCTTCTTAAAAACAAGTCAGAACATGTGAAATATCACTCTAAACATGCATGAAAATTTTCAGACAGATCGGACAAAATTTGCCTCTATAACAGTTAAAAAGGTGAAAATGATATGAATATAATGGCATGTTAAGCCAATAAGTGATATTTTACTGCCCCCTGCTGTTTAAAATAGGAATTTTGTCATATTGTTCTATAATTTATATTTAGACTTTATAAAATCCCTATTTTAACATTTACAATTACATTTAGTCAAAATCTATCTGTTAAAGTATTAGTACTGACAGTTTGATCACATCATATAGTTCAACTGTCTGTATCTACAACATAATGTGTGTGTAGTCTTAGGTTTCTGAATAAATTCTGAATCGTCTGATTAATAGCTTACAAAGACTTTGTGAAATGTTAATTGACCATTCAAATATATTTTCATAATGACATATCCCAATAGCATTGAAAAAACAACAACAACAACATTTGTCTTTGTGTGTGTGTGTGTGTGTGTGTGTGTGTGTGTGTGTGTGTGTGTGTGTGTGTGTGTGTGTGTAAGCATGCATTAAGTTAAAATGGTAAAACTGGTTTGCTTTTGTCACAGTTGTGTTCTGTCTGAGTATTGTTGTCTCTGATCACATGTCTTCCTTTGTTCTGTTTTCCCGCCACTCCTTGGTTTCCACGGTAACTGTCATTTAGTGCATCTGTCACACCTGTTTCCTCGTTAGTCTTGTCAGCTGTGTCTTGTTTCCCTGATCAGTTCTCCCATGTATTTAAGCCCTGAGTTTTGCCTTGTTCTTTGTCAGTTCTATGCTGTAATTAGAGTGTGTTGCTGCCTGTTCCGATATCCTGAGTTTAATTCCTATTAAACCTGCATCTTGTATGTTCATCCTTGTCTCCGCGTGCCTTCCTGCAACCATTCCGTGTTTAGCTTTAGTGGAGAAAACTGGTGAAAATAATGAAATTTAAAGTGAACCTGAGCCAATAAGTGGTCTTCTAGTGCCCTCTGCTGGCCATTCTACTTATTAATGAAGTCTTTTCACAGGTGATTTTGCGTCACTCTAGACACTTATAAAATCACTTATATAACAATAACTATTATAACAAAATCATATTTTGTCAGTGTTTATCACTTCATTTGCACTGACACTTCACGTGTTGTAAATCATGGTAAATCACGCTAGAAGCATGGTAAATCATAGTAAATAAATCTAAAATGTGGTGTATCAAGGTAAATCATGCTAGAATCCTGATAAATCATTCTAGAACGTGGTATATTATGGTAAATCATGCTAGAACAGGGTAAATAATGGTAAACCATGGTAAATCATGGTAAACTATGCTAGAACAGGGTAAATCATGGTAAACCATGGTAAATCATGGTAAACCATGGTAAATCATGATAAACTATAGTAAATCATGCTACAATGTGGTATATCATGGTAAATCATGCTAGAACATGGTAAATCAAGGTAAACTAAGATAAATTCATGGTCAACTATGCTAGAACAGGGTAAATCATGGTAAATCATGGTAAATCATGCTAAAACATGGTATTTCCATCTATGATGTCAGTGGTTACATGCTTGCTAAATAAAACTTGATGTCTTTTGATGTTTTTGTGCTTAAAGGCCTTAAAGGCCTTAACTGCTTGAACCCCGATAAATGCTGCTTGCAGCTTTAATTATTAGGGGTTCAAGCACGAAGTGCTGAAACCCTATTGTAATTGTGCTGATTTTTATTATTATTATTAGGGGTTCAAGCACGAAGTGCTGAAACCCTATTGTAATTGTGCTGATTTTTATTATTATTATTATTATTATTATTCTGCCGTAAAACGCATCGTGCAGCCCAAACCGTAAGGGCTAGAGCTTTGAAACTTTGCCATATGGTAGTACAAAAATCGAGGAGAGGTTATCAAATTATGACCCCGATTGGCCCATAGGTGGCGCTATAGCAACCAAAAGCGCGAAACTGCTCATAACTCCTAGACCGTAAGTCATAGACTCAAGTGTCTTATATCATTGGAAAGCTGGACGCCTGACGAACAAAACGTATATCTCCGATTTTATTTCCGCCATGATAGATTTTCCGCCATTTTGAATTTTGTCGAAAATCTACTTTTGCGAACTAGTCCCTGGTTTTTTGCCCGATCGGAACCAAACCAGTGCAGAATTGTTCTCTGGAGTCTGAATATCAATAATTATCAAAAAAAAGTTGAAATTTCGATTCACGGTCGCTAGGGGGTGCAAAATTAACGTTGTGGGAGGAGCCTATTTTACTAAAATGGCTATAACTCCAGAAGTAAAAGAGGTATTTTAACCAAACCTGGTACACATGTGTAAGACGTCAATATGAGGTCACGGTAAAAAAATCGCGGCGATTGGTCACATGGTGGCGCTATAACATGAAAAAAACATAAAACAGGCTATAACCACCTGACCGTTAGTCCGATTGACTTGAAAATTGGTATGCAGTGTCTTGGTCCAAGGTGCCATGTATGTCTATGAGGACATTGGTGTATCTCAAAAAACATGGCCGCCATCGGCCAATGAAGTTTGAGCACCTATTAGACAAGGTTAACGGAGGCCTATCGGAACGAAACTCGGTGGGCATGTTCGACTCATGGCCCTAGAGGTCTGTAAGAATTTTAAAAGAAATCGGCCACTAGTTGGCGCTAACGAGTTTTATGGCTCTGTAATCACGTGGTGTTACACTTATTGTCACAAAATGCATACCATTTGATAGATCTCCTCTTGTTGAACAACTTTGCCTCAAGAACCATTGCTGTCAATCAAACCGTTCATTAAATATTCGTAATTATGTTAAAAACCTACTTTTGCGAACTAGTCCTAGGTTTTTCGCCCGATCAGAACCAAACGAGTCTAGGACAATTCTATGGACTCTCAAGATCAATAATTATCAAAAAAAAGTTGAACTTTTGCATTTTTCGCATGGGTATATTGGGTCATAAAGAAAATGGGCGTGGCAAAATGCACTCAAAAGCCTATAAATCCTAAACAAAAACTCAGAACTTCACGAAAATTGGTGAGCTTATGTGCCATAACATCATTAACAAGCATGCAAAATTTCATGGAGATCGGACTATAGATGGTGCTATAACTGTTAAAAAGCTTTAAAAAACACATATTTCCTATGGTAAATTGCCTGTATTGGCTGTAAATGGACTTTTCCATCTATTATTTCAGTGGTTAAAAGCTTTCTAAATAAATCTTAATGTCTTAAATGCTTATGTGCCTAAAGGCCTTAAATGCTTGAACCCCGATAAATGCTGCTTGCAGCTTTAATTATTATTATTATTCTGCCGTAAAACGCATCGTGCAGCCCAAACCGTAAGGGCTAGAGCTTTGAAACTTTGCCATATGGTAGTACAAAAATCGAGGAGAGGTTATCAAATTATGACCCCGATTGGCCCATAGGTGGCGCTATAGCAACCAAAAGCGCGAAACTGCTCATAACTCCTAGACCGTAAGTCATAGACTCAAGTGTCTTATATCATTGGAAAGCTGGACGCCTGACGAACAAAACGTATATCTCCGATTTTATTTCCGCCATGATAGATTTTCCGCCATTTTGAATTTTGTCGAAAATCTACTTTTGCGAACTAGTCCCTGGTTTTTTGCCCGATCGGAACCAAACCAGTGCAGAATTGTTCTCTGGAGTCTGAATATCAATAATTATCAAAAAAAAGTTGAAATTTCGATTCACGGTCGCTAGGGGGTGCAAAATTAACGTTGTGGGAGGAGCCTATTTTACTAAAATGGCTATAACTCCAGAAGTAAAAGAGGTATTTTAACCAAACCTGGTACACATGTGTAAGACGTCAATATGAGGTCACGGTAAAAAAATCGCGGCGATTGGTCACATGGTGGCGCTATAACATGAAAAAAACATAAAACAGGCTATAACCACCTGACCGTTAGTCCGATTGACTTGAAAATTGGTATGCAGTGTCTTGGTCCAAGGTGCCATGTATGTCTATGAGGACATTGGTGTATCTCAAAAAACATGGCCGCCATCGGCCAATGAAGTTTGAGCACCTATTAGACAAGGTTAACGGAGGCCTATCGGAACGAAACTCGGTGGGCATGTTCGACTCATGGCCCTAGAGGTCTGTAAGAATTTTAAAAGAAATCGGCCACTAGTTGGCGCTAACGAGTTTTATGGCTCTGTAATCACGTGGTGTTACACTTATTGTCACAAAATGCATACCATTTGATAGATCTCCTCTTGTTGAACAACTTTGCCTCAAGAACCATTGCTGTCAATCAAACCGTTCATTAAATATTCGTAATTATGTTAAAAACCTACTTTTGCGAACTAGTCCTAGGTTTTTTGCCCGATCGGAACCAGACCAGTCTAGGACAATTCTCTGGACTCTCTAGATCAATAATTATCAAAAAAAGTTGAACTTTTGCATTTGGATGGCTGTAATAGGGTAATTTATAAAATGGGCGTGTCAAAATACATTAAAAAGCCTATAAATCCTAAATAAAAACTCAGAACTTCACAAAAATTGGTCAGCATATGTGACATAACATCATTAACAAGCATGAAAAATTCTATGGAGATCGGACGATAGGTGGCGCTATAACTGTTAAAAAGCTTTAAAATCATATATTTCCTATGGTAAACTGCCTGTATTGGCTGTAAATGGTCTTTTCCATCTCTGATCATATAATTTTCATATCATAATGTTCAAAACTAGTGCAATACAATTCTCTGGACTCACTAGATCAATAATTGTCAGAAAAAGTTGAACTACTTCATTTGGATAGCTATAATAGGTTCACTTCAAAATCTGGCCTTTACCAAGTGTCCCCGAAAGCCTATATCTCTTTAATCAATGCTCAGACCTTCTTAAAAACAAGTCAGAACGTGTGAAATATCACCCTGAACAAGCATGAAAATTTTCAGACAGATCGGACAAAATTTGCCTCTATAACAGTTAAAAAGGTGAAAATGATATGAATTAATGGCATGTTAAGCCAATAAGTGGTATTTTACTGCCCCCTGCTGTTTAAAATAGTCATTTTCTCATATTGGTATTGGTATCAGCCATGGTAAATCATGATAAATGATGGTGTGTGTGTGTGTGTGTGTGTGTGTGTGTGTGTGTGTGTGTGTGTGTGTGTGTGTGTGTGTGTGTGTGTGTGGTACAAATATAACAAAGGTTTTATTTTCCAACATGAAAACAAACATAACAGAGTGCTAGTGCACAAACAATAACCGACAATGATAATGGATGAGAGGGGAACTTAAATACACAGATCAAGACAAGGACAACAGGTGACGGTTATGATGATGAGGAGCAGGTGATGATGAGGAGGGTGATGAGGAGCAGGTGCAGGTGATGACGACAGATGGGGAATGTGATGAAGACAGAAGGTGAATGTGATGAAGGTGAATGTGACACCAATATCACTGAAACATTTGTGTGTGTGTGTGTGTGTGTGTGTGTGTGTGTGTGTGTGTGTGTGTGTGTGTGTGTGTGTGTGTGTGTGTGTGTGTGTGTGTGTGTGTAGCATTATTGTGTGTAGCATATGTAGCAAGTATGCATTATTGAGTTAACATGGAAACACTGGTTTGCTTTAGTGCAGAAAACTGGTCAAAATCATGAGGTTTAAAGTGAAAGTGAGCCAATAAGTGGTCTTCTACTGCCCTCTGCTGGCCATTCTACTTAATTAAATTTTTCCACATGTGCTTGCATTTATACTTGAATACACACTAAAAATCACTTATATAGCAATAACTATTATAACATAATCATATTTTGTCAGTGTTAATCACTTTATTTGCACTGACACTTCAAATAATTGCTAGTAATGTGGTAAATCATGGTAAATCATGGTTAACTATGCTGTGTGTGTGTGTGTGTGTGTGTGTGTGTGTGTGTGTGTGTGTGTGTAAGCATGCATTGAGTTAACATGGAAAAACTGGTTTGCTTTAGTGCAGAAAACTGGTTTAAAGTGAAAGTGAGCCAATAAGTGGTCTTCTACTGCCCTCTGCTGGCCATTCTACTTAATAATGAAATATTTTACATGTGCTTTTGCATTCATACTTGGACACACACTAAAAATCACGTATATAACTAACTATTATAACACAATAATATTTTGTCAGTGTTCATCACCTCATTTGCACTGACACTTCACATATTTGCTAGTAATGTGGTTAATCATGCTAGAAACATTGTAAATCATAGTAAATAATACTGAAATGAGGTGTATCAAGGTAAATCATGCTAGAATCCTAATAAATCATTCTGGAACATGGTATATGATAGTAAATCATGCTAGAATCATATTAAATAATTCTAGAATGTGGCAAATCGTTGTGGGAGGAGCCTATTTTACTCAAATGGCTATAACTCAAGAAGTAAATGAGATATCTTCACCAAACTCAGTACACATGTGTATGGGTTCAATTTGAGGTCACAGTAAACAATTCTATGGAGATCGGAGTATAGGTGGCGCTATAACTGTTAAAAAGCTTTAAAACCATATATATCCCATGGCAAATTGCCTGTATTGGCTGTAAATGGTCTTTTCCATCTATTATGTCAGTGGTTACATGCTTGCTAAATAAATCTTAATAACTTTTGATGCTTTTGTGCTTAAATGCCTTAAAGGCCTTAACTGCTTGAACCCCGATAAATGCTGCTTGCAGCTTTAATTATTATTATTATTATTATTCCGCCGTAAAACGCATCGTGCAGCCCAAACCGTAAGAGCTGGAACTTTGAAACTTTGACAGATGGTAGTACAAAAATCGAGGAAAGGTTCAGAGATTATGACCCCGATTGGCCCATAGGTGGCGCTATAGCAACCAAAAGCGCGAAACTGTTCATAACTCCTAGACCGTATGTCGTAGACTCAAGTGTCTTATATCATTGGAAAGCTGGATGCCTGACGAACAAAACGTATATCTCCGATTTCATTTCCGCCATGATAGATTTTCCGCCATTTTGAATTTTGTCAAAAACCTACTTTTGCGAACTAGTCCCTGGTTTTTTGCCCGATTGGAACCAAACCAGTGCAGAAATGTTCTCTGGAGTCTGAATATCAATAATTATCGAAAAAAAGTGGAAATTTCGATTCACGGTCGCTAAGGGGCGCCAAAACGTACGTTGTGGGAGGGGCCTATTTTACTAAAATGGCTATAACTCCCGATGTAAATGAGGTATCTTCACCAAACTTGGTACACATGTGTATGAGTTCAATCTGGGGTCACAGTAAAAAAATCGCGACGATTGGCCTCATGGTGGCGCTATAAAATGAAAAAAACATAAAACAGGCTATAACCACCTGACCGTTAGTCCGATTGACTTGAAAATTGGTATGCAGTGTCTTGGTCCAAGGTGCCATGTATGTGTATGAGGACATTGGCGTATCTCAAAAAACATGGCCGCCATCGGCCAACGAAGTTTGAGCACCTATTAGACAAGGTTAACGGAGGCCGATCGGAACGAAACTCAATGGGCATGTTCGGCTCATGGCCCTAAAGGTCTGTAAGAATTTTGAAAGAAATCGGCCACTAGTTGGCGCTAACGAGTTTTACGGCTCTGTAATCACGTGGTGTTACAAATATCCACACAATATGCATATCATTTGATAGATCTCCTCATCCTGAACAACTTTGCCTCAAGAACCATTGCTGTCAATCAAACTGTTCATTAATTATTCATTAATATGTTAAAAACCTACTTTTGCGAACTAGTCCTAGGTTTTTTGCCCGATTGGAACCAGACCAGTCTAGGACAATTCTCTGGACTCTCTAGATCAATAATTATCAAAAAAAAGTTGAACTTTTGCATTTGGATGGCTGTAATAGGGTCATTTATAAAATGGGTGTGGCAAAATACACTCAAAAGCCTATAAATCCTAAATGAAAACTCAGAACTTCACAAAAATTGGTGAGCATATGTGTCATAACATCACAAACAAGCTTGCAAAATTTTATGGAGATTGGACAATAGTTGGCGCTATAACTGTTAAAAAGCTTTAAAACCATATATTTCCTATGGTAAACTGCCTGTATTGGCTGTAAATGGTCTTTTCCATGTCTGATCATATAATTTTCATATCATAATGTTCAAAACTAGTGCAATACAATTCTCTGGACTCACTAGATCAATAATTGTCAGAAAAAGTTGAACTACTTCATTTGGATAGCTATAATAGGTTCACTTCAAAATCTGGCCTTTACCAAGTGTCCCCGAAAGCCTATATCTCTTTAATCAATGCTCAGACCTTCTTAAAAACAAGTCAGAACGTGTGAAATATCACCCTGAACAAGCATGAAAATTTTCAGACAGATCGGACAAAATTTGCCTCTATAACAGTTAAAAAGGTGAAAATGATATGATTTAATGGCATGTTAAGCCAATAAGTGGTATTTTACTGCCCCCTGCTGTTTAAAATAGTCATTGTCTCATATTGGTATTGGTATCAGCCATGGTAAATCATGATAAATGATGGTGTGTGTGTGTGTGTGTGTGTGTGTGTGTGTGTGTGTGTGTGTGTGTGTGTGTGTGTGTGTGTGGTACAAATATAACAAAGGTTTTATTTTCCAACATGAAAACAAACATAACAGAGTGCTAGTGCACAAACAATAACCGACAATGATAATGGATGAGAGGGGAACTTAAATACACAGATCAAGACAAGGACAACAGGTGACGGTTATGATGATGAGGTGCAGGTGATGATGAGGAGGGTGATGAGGAGCAGGTGCAGGTGATGACGACAGATGGTGAATGTGATGAAGACAGAAGGTGAATGTGATGAAGGTGAATGTGACACCAATATCACTGAAACATTTGTGTGTGTGTGTGTGTGTGTGTGTGTGTGTGTGTGTGTGTGTAGCATTATTGTGTGTAGCATATGTAGCAAGTATGCATTATTGAGTTAACATGGAAACACTGGTTTGCTTTAGTGCAGAAAACTGGTCAAAATCATGAGGTTTAAAGTGAAAGTGAGCCAATAAGTGGTCTTCTACTGCCCTCTGCTGGCCCTTCTACTTATTAATTAAATTTTTCCACATGTGCTTGCATTTATACTTGAATACACACTAAAAATCACTTATATAGCAATAACTATTATAACACAATCATATTTTGTCAGTGTTAATCACTTTATTTGCACTGACACTTCAAATAATTGCTAGTAATGTGATAAATCAGGCTAGAAACATGGTAAATCAAAGTAAATAATACTAGATTGTCGTTTATCTCCTGGTAAATAATACTAGAACGTGGTATATCATGGTAAATCATGGTTAACTATGCTGTGTGTGTATGTGTGTGTGTGTGTGTGTGTGTGTGTGTGTGTGTGTGTGTGTGTGTGTGTGTGTGTGTGTGTGTGTGTGTGTGTGTGTAAGCATGCATTGAGTTAACATGGAAAAACTGGTTTGCTTTAGTGCAGAAAACTGGTTTAAAGTGAAAGTGAGCCAATAAGTGGTCTTCTAGTGCCCTCTGCTGGCCATTCAACTTAATAATGAAATATTTTACATGTGCTTTTGCATTCATACTTGGACACACACTAAAAATCACGTATATAACTAACTATTATAACACAATAATATTTTGTCAGTGTTCATCACCTCATTTGCACTGACACTTCACATAATTGCTAGTAATGTGGTTAATCATGCTAGAAACATTGTAAATCATAGTAAATAATACTGAAATGAGGTGTATCAAGGTAAATCATGCTAGAATCCTAATAAATCATTCTGGAACATGGTATATGATAGTAAATCATGCTAGAATCATATTAAATAATTCTAGAATGTGGCAAATCGTCGTGGGAGGAGCCTATTTTACTCAAATGGCTATAACTCAAGAAGTAAATGAGATATCTTCACCAAACTCAGTACACATGTGTATGGGTTCAATTTGAGGTCACAGTAAACAATTTTATGGAGATCGGACCATAGGTGGCGCTATAACTGTTAAAAAGCTTTAAAACCATATATATCCCATGGCAAATTGCCTGTATTGGCTGTAAATGGTCTTTTCCATCTATTATGTCAGTGGTTACATGCTTGCTAAATAAATCTTAATAACTTTTGATGCTTTTGTGCTTAAATGCCTTAAAGGCCTTAACTGCTTGAACCCCGATAAATGCTGCTTGCAGCTTTAATTATTATTATTATTCTTCTGCCGTAAAACGCATCGTGCAGCCCAAACCGTAAGGGCTAGAGCATTGAAACTTTGCCAGATGGTAGTACAAAAATCGAGGAGAGGTTCAGAGATTATGACCCCGATTGGCCCATAGGTGGCGCTATAGCAACCAAAAGCGCGAAACTGCTCATAACTCCTAGACCGTATGTCGCAGACTCAAGTGTCTTATATCATTGGAAAGCTGGACGCCTGACGAACAAAACGTATATCTCCGATTTCATTTCCGTCATGATAGATTTTCCGCCATTTTGAATTTTGTCGAAAATCTACTTTTGCGAACTAGTCCCTGGTTTTTTGCCCGATCGGAGCCAAACCAGTGCAGAAATGTTCTCTGGAGTCTGAAGATCAATAATTATCGAAAAAATGTTGAAATTTCGATTCATGGACGCTAGGGGGCGCAAAATAATCGTTGTGGGAGGAGCCTATTTTACTAAAATGGCTATAACTTAAAAAGTAAATAAGATAGCTTCACCAAACTCGGTACACATGTGTATGGGTTCATTCTGGGGTCACAGTAAAAAAATCGCGACGATTGAACACTAGGTGGCGCTATAACATGAAAAAAACATGAAAAGGGCTATAACCACCTGACCGTTAGTCCGATTGACTTGAAAATTGGTATGCAGTGTCTTGGTCCAAGGTGCCATGTATGTCTATGAGGACATTGGCGTATCTCAAAAAACATGGCCGCCATTGGCCAATGAAGTTGAGCACCTATTAGACAAGGTTAACGGAGGCCGATCGGAACGAAACTCGATGGGCATGTTCGACTCATGGCCCTAGAGGTCTGTAAGAATTTTGAAAGAAATCGGCCACTAGTTGGCGCTAACGAGTTTTTTGGCTCTGTAATCACGTGGTGTTACACTTATCGTCACAAAAAGCATATCATTTGATATATCTGCTCATGCTGAACAACTTTGCCTCAAGAACCATTTCTGTCAATCAAACCGTTCATTAAATATTCATGAATATGTCTAAAACCTACTTTTGCGAACTAGTCCTAGGTTTTTTGCCCGATCGGAACCAGACCAGTCTAGGACAATTCTCTGGACTCTCTAGATCAATAATTATCAAAAAAAAGTTGAACTTTTGCATTTGGATGGCTGTAATAGGATCATTTATAAAATGGGCATGGAAAAATACATTAAAAAGCCTATAAATCCTAAATAAAAACCCAGAACTTCACAAAAATTGGTGAACTTATGTGACATAACATCATTAACAAGCATGCAAAATTTCATGGAGATCGGACGATAGGTGGCGCTATAACTGTTAAAAATCTTTAAAACCATATATTTCCTATGGTAAACTGCCTGTATTGACTGTAAATGGTCTTTTCCATCTCTGAATATATAATTTTCATATCATAATGTTAAAAACTAGTGCAATACAATTCTCTGGACTCACTAGAACAATAATTGTCAGAAAAAGTTGAACTACTTCATTTGGATAGCTATAATAGGTTCACTTCAAAATGTGGCCTTTACCAAGTGTCCCCGAAAGCCTATATCTCTTTAATGAATGTTCAAACCTTCTTAAAAACAAGTCAGAACATGTGAAATATCACTCTGAACATGCATGAAAATTTTCAGACAGATCTGACAAAATTTGCCTCTATAACAGTTAAAAAGGTGAAAATGATATGAATATAATGACATATTAAGCCAAGAAGTGGTATTTTACTGCCCCCTGCTGTTTAAAATAGTCATGTTGTCATATTGTTCTATAATTTATATTTAGACTTTATAAAATCACTATTTTAACATTTACAATTACATTTAGTCAAAAATCCATCTGTTAAATTATTAGTATTGACAGTTTGATCACATCATATATTTCAAATGTCTGTATCTACAATATAATGTGTGTGTGTAGTCTTAGGTTTCTGAATAAATTCTGAATGATCTGATTAATAGCTTACAAAGACTTTGTGAAATGTTTATAGACCATTCAAATATATTTTCATAATGACATATCCCAATAGCATTGAAAAAACAACATTTGTCTTGTGTGTGTGTGTGTGTGTGTGTGTGTGTGTGTGTGTGTTAACATGCATTATGGATTTAAAATGGAAAAACTGCTTTGCTTTAGTGCAGAAAAATGGTGAAAATCAAGAAGTTTAAAGTGAAAGTGAGCCAATATGTGGTCTTCTACTGCCCTCTGCTGGCCATTCTACTTATTAATGTCTACCCACATATGCTTTTGCATTCATTAGACACTAAAAATCACTTATATAACAATAAAACACTAAAAAATCACTTATAACAATTACTATTGTAGCACAATCATATTTTGTCAGAGTTTATCACTTCATTTTTACTGATACTTCACATAATTGCTAGCAATGTGGTAAATCATGGTTAAATCACACTAAAAACATGGTAAATCAATAAATGATACTAGAATGTGGTGTATCAAGGTAAATCATACTACAATCCTGGTACATCATTCTAGAACATAGTATATCATGGTACATCATGCTAGAACATGGTAAATCATGGTAAACTATGCTAGAACAGGGTAAATCATGGTAAGCCATGATAAATCATAATAAACTATGGTAAATCATGTTAGAATGTGGTATATCATGGTAAATCATGCTAGAACATGGTAAATCATGGTAAACTATGCTAGAACAGGGTAAATCATGGTAAACTATGATAAATCATGATAAACTATGGTAATCCATGCTAGAATCACAGTAAACAATGGTAAATCATACTAGAATGTAGTATATCATGGTAAATTATGCTAGAATATGGCAAATCATGCTAGAATCATAGTAAATAATACTAGAATGTGCTAAATTGTTGTGGGAGGAGCCTATTTTACTAAAATGGCTATAACTCAAGAAGTAAATGAGATATCTTCACCAAACTCAGTACACATGTGTATGGGTTCAATTTGAGGTCACAGTAAACAATTCTATGGAGATCGGACCATAGGTGGCGCTATAACTGTTAAAAAGCTTTAAAACCATATATATCCCATGGTAAACTGCCTGTATTGGCTGTAAATGGTCTTTTCCATCTATTATGTCCGTGGTTACATGCTTGCTAAATAAATCTTAACTTTTGATGCTTTTGTGCTTAAATGCTTAAAAGGCTTTAACTGCTTGAACCCCGATAAATGCTGCTTGCAGCTTTAATTAGGGGTTCAAGCACGAAGTGCTGAAACCCTATTGTAATTGTGCTGATTTTTATTATTAGGGGTTCAAGCACGAAGTGCTGAAACCCTATTGTAATTGTGCTGATTTTTAGGGGTTCAAGCACGAAGTGCTGAAACCCTATTGTAATTGTGCTGATTTTTAGGGGTTCAAGCACGAAGTGCTGAAACCCTATTGTAATTGTGCTGATTTTTATTATTATTATTATTATTATTATTCTGCCGTAAAACGCATCGTGCAGCCCAAACCGTAAGGGCTAGAGCTTTGAAACTTTGCCATATGGTAGTACAAAAATCGAGGAGAGGTTATCAAATTATGACCCCGATTGGCCCATAGGTGGCGCTATAGCAACCAAAAGCGCAAAACTGCTCATAACTCCTAGACCGTAAGTCATAGACTCAAGTGTCTTATATCATTGGAAAGCTGGACGCCTGACGAACAAAACGTATATCTCCGATTTTATTTCCGCCATGATAGATTTTCCGCCATTTTGAATTTTGTCAAAAATCTACTTTTGCGAACTAGTCCCTGGTTTTTTGCCCGATCGGAACCAAACCAGTGCAGAATTGTTCTCTGGAGTCTGAATATCAATAATTATCAAAAAAAAGTTGAAATTTCGATTCACGGTCGCTAGGGGGTGCAAAATTAACGTTGTGGGAGTAGCCTATTTTACTAAAATGGCTATAACTCCAGAAGTAAAAGAGGTATTTTCACCAAACTTGGTACACATGTGTAAGAGGTCAATCTGAGGTCACGGTAAAAAAATCGCGGAGATTGGCCACATGGTGGCGCTATAACATGAAAAAAACATAAAACAGGCTATAACCACCTGACCGTTAGTCCGATTGACTTGAAAATTGGTATGCAGTGTCTTGGTCCAAGGTGCCATGTATGTCTATGAGGACATTGGCGTATCTCAAAAAACATGGCCGCCATCGGCCAATGAAGTTTTAGCACCGATTAGACAAGGTTAACGGAGGCCGATCGGAACGAAACTCGATGGGCATGTTCGTCTTATGGCCCTAGAGGTCTGTAAGAATTTTGAAACAAATCGGCCACTAGTTGGCGCTAACGAGTTTTATGGCTCTGTAATCACGTGGTGTTACACTCATCCACACAATATGCATATCATTTGATAGATCTGCTCATGCTGAACAACTTTGCCTCAAGAACCATTGCTGTCAATCAAACCGTTCATTAAATATTCACGAATATGTCTAAAACCTACTTTTGCGAACTAGTCCTAGGTTTTTCACCCGATCGGAACCAGACCAGTCTAGGACAATTCTCTGGACTCTCTAGATCAATAATTATCAAAAAAAAGTTGAACTTTTGCATTTGGATGGCTGTAATAGGGTCATTTATAAAATGGGCGTGGCAAAATACAGTCAAAAGCCTATAAATCATAAATGAAAATGCAGAACTTCACAAAAATTGGTCAGCGTATGTGACATAACATCTTTAACAAGCATGCAAAATTTTATGGAGATCGGACGATAGGTGGCGCTGTAACTGTTAAAAAGCTTTAAAACCATATATTTCCTATGGTAAACTGCCTGTATTGGCTGTAAATGGTCTTTTCCATCTCTGATCATATAATTTTCATATCATAATGTTCAAAACTAGTGCAATACAATTATTTGGACTCACTAGATCAATAATTGTCAGAAAAAGTTGAACTACTTCATTTGGATAGCTATAATAGGTTCACTTCATAATGTAGCCTTTACCAAGTGTCCCCGAAAGCCTATATCTCTTTAATGAATTACTCAGACCTTCTTAAAAACAAGTCAGAACATGTGAAATATCACTCTAAACATGCATGAAAATTTTCAGACAGATCGGACAAAATTTGCCTCTATAACAGTTAAAAAGGTGAATATAATGGCATGTTAAGCCAATAAGTGGTATTTTACTGCCCCCTGCTGTTTAAAATAGGAATTTTGTCATATTGTTCTATAATTTATATTTAGACTTTATAAAATCCCTATTTTAACATTTACAATTACATTTAGTCAAAATCTATCTGTTAAAGTATTAGTACTGACAGTTTGATCACATCATATAGTTCAAATGTCTGTATCTACAACATAATGTGTGTGTGTAGTCTTAGGTTTCTGAATAAATTCTGAATCGTCTGATTAATAGCTTACAAAGACTTTGTGAAATGTTTATTGACCATTCAAATATATTTTCATAATGACATATCCCAATAGCATTGAAAAAACAACAACAACAACATTTGTCTTTGTGTGTGTGTGTGTGTGTGTGTGTGTGTGTGTGTGTGTGTGTGTGTGTAAGCATGCATTAAGTTAAAATGGTAAAACTGGTTTGCTTTTGTCACAGTTGTGTTCTGTCTGAGTATTGTTGTCTCTGATCACATGTCTTCCTTTGTTCTGTTTTCCCGCCACTCCTTGGTTTCCACGGTAACTGTCATTTAGTGCATCTGTCACACCTGTTTCCTCGTTAGTCTTGTCAGCTGTGTCTTGTTTCCCTGATCAGTTCTCCCATGTATTTAAGCCCTGAGTGTTGCCTTGTTCTTTGTCAGTTCTATGCTGTAATTAGAGTGTGTTGCTGCCTGTTCCGA
The DNA here is from genome assembly GCF_964197995.2 of Scardinius erythrophthalmus. NCBI lineage: Eukaryota > Metazoa > Chordata > Actinopteri > Cypriniformes > Leuciscidae > Scardinius > Scardinius erythrophthalmus. The sequence continues at coordinate 27,986 of NW_028296523.1, read as the reverse complement.
TATCCTGAGTTTAATTCCTATTAAACCTGCATCTTGTATGTTCATCCTTGTCTCCGCGTGCCTTCCTGCAACCATTCCGTGTTTAGCTTTAGTGGAGAAAACTGGTGAAAATAATGAAATTTAAAGTGAAACTGAGCCAATAAGTGGTCTTCTAGTGCCCTCTGCTGGCCATTCTACTTATTAATGAAGTCTTTTCACAGGTGATTTTGCGTCACTCTAGACACTTATAAAATCACTTATATAACAATAACTATTATAACAAAATCATATTTTGTCAGTGTTTATCACTTCATTTGCACTGACACTTCACGTGTTGTAAATCATGGTAAATCACGCTAGAAACATGGTAAATCATAGTAAATAAATCTAAAATGTGGTGTATCAAGGTAAATCATGCTAGAATCCTGATAAATCATTCTAGAACGTGGTATATTATGGTAAATCATGCTAGAACAGGGTAAATAATGGTAAACCATGGTAAATCATGCTAGAATGTGGTATATCATGGTAAATCATGCTAGAACATGGTAAATCAAGGTAAACTAAGATAAATTCATGGTAAACTATGCTAGAACAGGGTAAATCATGGTAAACCATGGTAAATCATGGTAAACCATGGTAAATCATGATAAACTATGGTAAATCATGCTACAGTGTGGTATATCATGGTAAATCATGCTAGAATATGGTAAATCAAGGTAAACTAAGATAAATTCATGGTCAACTATGCTAGAACAGGGTAAATCATGGTAAATCATGGTAAATCATGCTAAAACATGGTATTTTCCATCTATGATGTCAGTGGTTACCTGCTTGCTAAATAAAACTTGATGTCTTTTGATGTTTTTGTGCTTAAAGGCCTTAAAGGCCTTAACTGCTTGAACCCCGATAAATGCTGCTTGCAGCTTTAATTATTATTATTATTATTATTATTCCGCCGTAAAACGCATCGTGCAGCCCAAACCGTAAGAGCTGGAACTTTGAAACTTTGACAGATGGTAGTACAAAAATCGAGGAAAGGTTCAGAGATTATGACCCCGATTGGCCCATAGGTGGCGCTATAGCAACCAAAAGCGCAAAACTGTTCATAACTCCTAGACCGTATGTCGTAGACTCAAGTGTCTTATATCATTGGAAAGCTGGATGCCTGACGAACAAAACGTATATCTCCGATTTCATTTCCGCCATGATAGATTTTCCGCCATTTTGAATTTTGTCAAAAACCTACTTTTGCGAACTAGTCCCTGGTTTTTTGCCCGATTGGAACCAAACCAGTGCAGAAATGTTCTCTGGAGTCTGAATATCAATAATTATCGAAAAAAAGTGGAAATTTCGATTCACGGTCGCTAAGGGGCGCCAAAACGTACGTTGTGGGAGGGGCCTATTTTACTAAAATGGCTATAACTCCCGATGTAAATGAGGTATCTTCACCAAACTTGGTACACATGTGTATGAGTTCAATCTGGGGTCACAGTAAAAAAATCGCGACGATTGGCCTCATGGTGGCGCTATAAAATGAAAAAAACATAAAACAGGCTATAACCACCTGACCGTTAGTCCGATTGACTTGAAAATTGGTATGCAGTGTCTTGGTCCAAGGTGCCATGTATGTGTATGAGGACATTGGCGTATCTCAAAAAACATGGCCGCCATCGGCCAACGAAGTTTGAGCACCTATTAGACAAGGTTAACGGAGGCCGATCGGAACGAAACTCAATGGGCATGTTCGGCTCATGGCCCTAAAGGTCTGTAAGAATTTTGAAAGAAATCGGCCACTAGTTGGCGCTAACGAGTTTTACGGCTCTGTAATCACGTGGTGTTACAAATATCCACACAATATGCATATCATTTGATAGATCTCCTCATCCTGAACAACTTTGCCTCAAGAACCATTGCTGTCAATCAAACTGTTCATTAATTATTCATTAATATGTTAAAAACCTACTTTTGCGAACTAGTCCTAGGTTTTTTGCCCGATTGGAACCAGACCAGTCTAGGACAATTCTCTGGACTCTCTAGATCAATAATTATCAAAAAAAAGTTGAACTTTTGCATTTGGATGGCTGTAATAGGGTAATTTATAAAATGGGCGTGTCAAAATACATTAAAAAGCCTATAAATCCTAAATAAAAACTCAGAACTTCACAAAAATTGGTCAGCATATGTGACATAACATCATTAACAAGCATGAAAAATTCTATGGAGATCGGACGATAGGTGGCGCTATAACTGTTAAAAAGCTTTAAAATCATATATTTCCTATGGTAAACTGCCTGTATTGGCTGTAAATGGTCTTTTCCATCTCTGATCATATAATTTTCACATCATAATGTTCAAAACTAGTGCAATACAATTCTCTGGACTCACTAGATCAATAATTGTCAGAAAAAGTTGAACTACTTCATTTGGATAGCTATAATAGGTTCACTTCAAAATCTGGCCTTTACCAAGTGTCCCCGAAAGCCTATATCTCTTTAATCAATGCTCAGACCTTCTTAAAAACAAGTCAGAACGTGTGAAATATCACCCTGAACAAGCATGAAAATTTTCAGACAGATCGGACAAAATTTGCCTCTATAACAGTTAAAAAGGTGAAAATGATATGAATTAATGGCATGTTAAGCCAATAAGTGGTATTTTACTGCCCCCTGCTGTTTAAAATAGTCATTGTCTCATATTGGTATTGGTATCAGCCATGGTAAATCATGATAAATGATGGTGTGTGTGTGTGTGTGTGTGTGTGTGTGTGTGTGTGTGTGTGTGTGTGTGTGTGTGTGTGTGTGTGTGTGGTACAAATATAACAAAGGTTTTATTTTCCAACATGAAAACAAACATAACAGAGTGCTAGTGCACAAACAATAACCGACAATGATAATGGATGAGAGGGGAACTTAAATACACAGATCAAGACGAGGACAACAGGTGACGGTTATGATGATGAGGAGCAGGTGATGATGAGGAGGGTGATGAGGAGCAGGTGCAGGTGATGACGACAGATGGTGAATGTGATGAAGACAGAAGGTGAATGTGATGAAGGTGAATGAGACACCAATATCACTGAAACATTTGTGTGTGTGTGTGTGTGTGTGTGTGTGTGTGTGTGTGTGTGTGTGTGTGTGTGTGTGTGTGTGTGTGTGTGTGTAGCATTATTGTGTGTAGCATATGTAGCAAGTATGCATTATTGAGTTAACATGGAAACACTGGTTTGCTTTAGTGCAGAAAACTGGTCAAAATCATGAGGTTTAAAGTGAAAGTGAGCCAATAAGTGGTCTTCTACTGCCCTCTGCTGGCCATTCTACTTATTAATTAAATTTTTCCACATGTGCTTGCATTTATACTTGAATACACACTAAAAATCACTTATATAGCAATAACTATTATAACACAATCATATTTTGTCAGTGTTAATCACTTTATTTGCACTGACACTTCAAATAATTGCTAGTAATGTGATAAATCAGGCTAGAAACATGGTAAATCAAAGTAAATAATACTAGATTGTCGTTTATCTCCTGGTAAATAATACTAGAACGTGGTATATCATGGTAAATCATGGTTAACTATGCTGTGTGTGTGTGTGTGTGTGTGTGTGTGTGTGTGTGTGTGTGTGTGTGTGTGTGTGTGTAAGCATGCATTGAGTTAACATGGATAAACTGGTTTGCTTTAGTGCAGAAAACTGGTTTAAAGTGAAAGTGAGCCAATAAGTGGTCTTCTACTGCCCTCTGCTGGCCATTCTACTTATTAATGAAATATTTCAACATGTGCTTGCATTCATACTTGAATACACACTAAAAAAATCACTTATATAGCAATAACTATTATAACACAATCATATTTTGTCAGTGTTAATCACTTTATTTGCACTGACACTTCAAATAATTGCTAGTAATGTGATAAATCAGGCTAGAAACATGGTAAATCAAAGTAAATAATACTAGATTGTCGTTTATCTCCTGGTAAATAATACTAGAACGTGGTATATCATGGTAAATCATGGTTAACTATGCTGTGTGTGTGTGTGTGTGTGTGTGTGTGTGTGTGTGTGTGTGTGTGTGTGTGTGTGTGTGTGTAAGCATGCATTGAGTTAACATGGAAAAACTGGTTTGCTTTAGTGCAGAAAACTGGTTTAAAGTGAAAGTGAGCCAATAAGTGGTCTTCTAGTGCCCTCTGCTGGCCATTCTACTTAATAATGAAATATTTTACATGTGCTTTTGCATTCATACTTGGACACACTAAAAATCACGTATATAACTAACTATTATAACACAATAATATTTTGTCAGTGTTCATCACCTCATTTGCACTGACACTTCACATAATTGCTAGTAATGTGGTTAATCATGCTAGAAACATTGTAAATCATAGTAAATAATACTGAAATGAGGTGTATCAAGGTAAATCATGCTAGAATCCTAATAAATCATTCTGGAACATGGTATATGATAGTAAATCATGCTAGAATCATATTAAATAATTCTAGAATGTGGCAAATCGTTGTGGGAGGAGCCTATTTTACTCAAATGGCTATAACTCAAGAAGTAAATGAGATATCTTCACCAAACTCAGTACACATGTGTATGGGTTCAATTTGAGGTCACAGTAAACAATTTTATGGAGATCGGACCATAGGTGGCGCTATAACTGTTAAAAAGCTTTAAAACCATATATATCCCATGGCAATTTGCCTGTATTGGCTGTAAATGGTCTTTTCCATCTATTATGTCAGTGGTTACATGCTTGCTAAATAAATCTTAATGACTTTTGATGCTTTTGTGCTTAAATGCCTTAAAGGCCTTAACTGCTTGAACCCCGATAAATGCTGCTTGCAGCTTTAATTATTAGGGGTTCAAGCACGAAGTGCTGAAACCCTATTGTAATTGTGCTGATTTTTATTATTATTATTATTATTATTATTCTGCCGTAAAACGCATCGTGCAGCCCAAACCGTAAGGGCTAGAGCTTTGAAACTTTGCCATATGGTAGTACAAAAATCGAGGAGAGGTTATCAAATTATGACCCCGATTGGCCCATAGGTGGCGCTATAGCAACCAAAAGCGCGAAACTGCTCATAACTCCTAGACCGTAAGTCATAGACTCAAGTGTCTTATATCATTGGAAAGCTGGACGCCTGACGAACAAAACGTATATCTCCGATTTTATTTCCGCCATGATAGATTTTCCGCCATTTTGAATTTTGTCGAAAATCTACTTTTGCGAACTAGTCCCTGGTTTTTTGCCCGATCGGAACCAAACCAGTGCAGAATTGTTCTCTGGAGTCTGAATATCAATAATTATCAAAAAAAAGTTGAAATTTCGATTCACGGTCGCTAGGGGGTGCAAAATTAACGTTGTGGGAGGAGCCTATTTTACTAAAATGGCTATAACTCCAGAAGTAAAAGAGGTATTTTAACCAAACCTGGTACACATGTGTAAGACGTCAATATGAGGTCACGGTAAAAAAATCGCGGCGATTGGTCACATGGTGGCGCTATAACATGAAAAAAACATAAAACAGGCTATAACCACCTGACCGTTAGTCCGATTGACTTGAAAATTGGTATGCAGTGTCTTGGTCCAAGGTGCCATGTATGTCTATGAGGACATTGGTGTATCTCAAAAAACATGGCCGCCATCGGCCAATGAAGTTTGAGCACCTATTAGACAAGGTTAACGGAGGCCTATCGGAACGAAACTCGGTGGGCATGTTCGACTCATGGCCCTAGAGGTCTGTAAGAATTTTAAAAGAAATCGGCCACTAGTTGGCGCTAACGAGTTTTATGGCTCTGTAATCACGTGGTGTTACACTTATTGTCACAAAATGCATACCATTTGATAGATCTCCTCTTGTTGAACAACTTTGCCTCAAGAACCATTGCTGTCAATCAAACCGTTCATTAAATATTCATAATTATGTTAAAAACCTACTTTTGCGAACTAGTCCTAGGTTTTTCGCCCGATCAGAACCAAACGAGTCTAGGACAATTCTATGGACTCTCAAGATCAATAATTATCAAAAAAAAGTTGAACTTTTGCATTTTTCGCATGGGTATATTGGGTCATAAAGAAAATGGGCGTGGCAAAATGCACTCAAAAGCCTATAAATCCTAAACAAAAACTCAGAACTTCACGAAAATTGGTGAGCTTATGTGCCATAACATCATTAACAAGCATGCAAAATTTCATGGAGATCGGACTATAGATGGTGCTATAACTGTTAAAAAGCTTTAAAAAACACATATTTCCTATGGTAAATTGCCTGTATTGGCTGTAAATGGACTTTTCCATCTATTATTTCAGTGGTTAAAAGCTTTCTAAATAAATCTTAATGTCTTAAATGCTTATGTGCCTAAAGGCCTTAAATGCTTGAACCCCGATAAATGCTGCTTGCAGCTTTAATTATTATTATTATTATTATTCCGCCGTAAAACGCATCGTGCAGCCCAAACCGTAAGAGCTGGAACTTTGAAACTTTGACAGATGGTAGTACAAAAATCGAGGAAAGGTTCAGAGATTATGACCCCGATTGGCCCATAGGTGGCGCTATAGCAACCAAAAGCGCGAAACTGTTCATAACTCCTAGACCGTATGTCGTAGACTCAAGTGTCTTATATCATTGGAAAGCTGGATGCCTGACGAACAAAACGTATATCTCCGATTTCATTTCCGCCATGATAGATTTTCCGCCATTTTGAATTTTGTCAAAAACCTACTTTTGCGAACTAGTCCCTGGTTTTTTGCCCGATTGGAACCAAACCAGTGCAGAAATGTTCTCTGGAGTCTGAATATCAATAATTATCGAAAAAAAGTGGAAATTTCGATTCACGGTCGCTAAGGGGCGCCAAAACGTACGTTGTGGGAGGGGCCTATTTTACTAAAATGGCTATAACTCCCGATGTAAATGAGGTATCTTCACCAAACTTGGTACACATGTGTATGAGTTCAATCTGGGGTCACAGTAAAAAAATCGCGACGATTGGCCTCATGGTGGCGCTATAAAATGAAAAAAACATAAAACAGGCTATAACCACCTGACCGTTAGTCCGATTGACTTGAAAATTGGTATGCAGTGTCTTGGTCCAAGGTGCCATGTATGTGTATGAGGACATTGGCGTATCTCAAAAAACATGGCCGCCATCGGCCAACGAAGTTTGAGCACCTATTAGACAAGGTTAACGGAGGCCGATCGGAACGAAACTCAATGGGCATGTTCGGCTCATGGCCCTAAAGGTCTGTAAGAATTTTGAAAGAAATCGGCCACTAGTTGGCGCTAACGAGTTTTACGGCTCTGTAATCACGTGGTGTTACAAATATCCACACAATATGCATATCATTTGATAGATCTCCTCATCCTGAACAACTTTGCCTCAAGAACCATTGCTGTCAATCAAACTGTTCATTAATTATTCATTAATATGTTAAAAACCTACTTTTGCGAACTAGTCCTAGGTTTTTTGCCCGATTGGAACCAGACCAGTCTAGGACAATTCTCTGGACTCTCTAGATCAATAATTATCAAAAAAAAGTTGAACTTTTGCATTTGGATGGCTGTAATAGGGTAATTTATAAAATGGGCGTGTCAAAATACATTAAAAAGCCTATAAATCCTAAATAAAAACTCAGAACTTCACAAAAATTGGTCAGCATATGTGACATAACATCATTAACAAGCATGAAAAATTCTATGGAGATCGGACGATAGGTGGCGCTATAACTGTTAAAAAGCTTTAAAATCATATATTTCCTATGGTAAACTGCCTGTATTGGCTGTAAATGGTCTTTTCCATCTCTGATCATATAATTTTCACATCATAATGTTCAAAACTAGTGCAATACAATTCTCTGGACTCACTAGATCAATAATTGTCAGAAAAAGTTGAACTACTTCATTTGGATAGCTATAATAGGTTCACTTCAAAATCTGGCCTTTACCAAGTGTCCCCGAAAGCCTATATCTCTTTAATCAATGCTCAGACCTTCTTAAAAACAAGTCAGAACGTGTGAAATATCACCCTGAACAAGCATGAAAATTTTCAGACAGATCGGACAAAATTTGCCTCTATAACAGTTAAAAAGGTGAAAATGATATGAATTAATGGCATGTTAAGCCAATAAGTGGTATTTTACTGCCCCCTGCTGTTTAAAATAGTCATTGTCTCATATTGGTATTGGTATCAGCCATGGTAAATCATGATAAATGATGGTGTGTGTGTGTGTGTGTGTGTGTGTGTGTGTGTGTGTGTGTGTGTGTGTGTGTGTGTGTGTGTGTGTGTGTGGTACAAATATAACAAAGGTTTTATTTTCCAACATGAAAACAAACATAACAGAGTGCTAGTGCACAAACAATAACCGACAATGATAATGGATGAGAGGGGAACTTAAATACACAGATCAAGACGAGGACAACAGGTGACGGTTATGATGATGAGGAGCAGGTGATGATGAGGAGGGTGATGAGGAGCAGGTGCAGGTGATGACGACAGATGGTGAATGTGATGAAGACAGAAGGTGAATGTGATGAAGGTGAATGAGACACCAATATCACTGAAACATTTGTGTGTGTGTGTGTGTGTGTGTGTGTGTGTGTGTGTGTGTGTGTGTGTGTGTGTGTGTGTAGCATTATTGTGTGTAGCATATGTAGCAAGTATGCATTATTGAGTTAACATGGAAACACTGGTTTGCTTTAGTGCAGAAAACTGGTCAAAATCATGAGGTTTAAAGTGAAAGTGAGCCAATAAGTGGTCTTCTACTGCCCTCTGCTGGCCATTCTACTTATTAATTAAATTTTTCCACATGTGCTTGCATTTATACTTGAATACACACTAAAAATCACTTATATAGCAATAACTATTATAACACAATCATATTTTGTCAGTGTTAATCACTTTATTTGCACTGACACTTCAAATAATTGCTAGTAATGTGATAAATCAGGCTAGAAACATGGTAAATCAAAGTAAATAATACTAGATTGTCGTTTATCTCCTGGTAAATAATACTAGAACGTGGTATATCATGGTAAATCATGGTTAACTATGCTGTGTGTGTGTGTGTGTGTGTGTGTGTGTGTGTGTGTGTGTGTGTAAGCATGCATTGAGTTAACATGGATAAACTGGTTTGCTTTAGTGCAGAAAACTGGTTTAAAGTGAAAGTGAGCCAATAAGTGGTCTTCTACTGCCCTCTGCTGGCCATTCTACTTATTAATGAAATATTTCAACATGTGCTTGCATTCATACTTGAATACACACTAAAAAAATCACTTATATAGCAATAACTATTATAACACAATCATATTTTGTCAGTGTTAATCACTTTATTTGCACTGACACTTCAAATAATTGCTAGTAATGTGATAAATCAGGCTAGAAACATGGTAAATCAAAGTAAATAATACTAGATTGTCGTTTATCTCCTGGTAAATAATACTAGAACGTGGTATATCATGGTAAATCATGGTTAACTATGCTGTGTGTGTGTGTGTGTGTGTGTGTGTGTGTGTGTGTGTGTGTGTGTGTGTGTGTAAGCATGCATTGAGTTAACATGGAAAAACTGGTTTGCTTTAGTGCAGAAAACTGGTTTAAAGTGAAAGTGAGCCAATAAGTGGTCTTCTAGTGCCCTCTGCTGGCCATTCTACTTAATAATGAAATATTTTACATGTGCTTTTGCATTCATACTTGGACACACTAAAAATCACGTATATAACTAACTATTATAACACAATAATATTTTGTCAGTGTTCATCACCTCATTTGCACTGACACTTCACATAATTGCTAGTAATGTGGTTAATCATGCTAGAAACATTGTAAATCATAGTAAATAATACTGAAATGAGGTGTATCAAGGTAAATCATGCTAGAATCCTAATAAATCATTCTGGAACATGGTATATGATAGTAAATCATGCTAGAATCATATTAAATAATTCTAGAATGTGGCAAATCGTTGTGGGAGGAGCCTATTTTACTCAAATGGCTATAACTCAAGAAGTAAATGAGATATCTTCACCAAACTCAGTACACATGTGTATGGGTTCAATTTGAGGTCACAGTAAACAATTTTATGGAGATCGGACCATAGGTGGCGCTATAACTGTTAAAAAGCTTTAAAACCATATATATCCCATGGCAATTTGCCTGTATTGGCTGTAAATGGTCTTTTCCATCTATTATGTCAGTGGTTACATGCTTGCTAAATAAATCTTAATGACTTTTGATGCTTTTGTGCTTAAATGCCTTAAAGGCCTTAACTGCTTGAACCCCGATAAATGCTGCTTGTTATTATTATTATTATTATTTTCCCCTTAAACGCATCGTGCAGACCAAACCGTAAGAGCTGGAACCTTGAAACTTGGCCAAATGGTAGTCCTCAATTTGGGGAGAACCTATAAAAGTATGACCCCGATTGGCCCATAGGTGGCGCTATAGCAACCAAAAGCGCAAAACTGCTCATAACTACTAGACCGTATGTCGTAGACTCAAGTGTCTTATATCATTGGAAAGCTGGACGCCTGACGAACAAAACGTATATCTCCGATTTCATTTCCGCCATGACAGATTTTCCGCCATTTTGAATTTTGTCAAAAACCTACTTTTGCGAACTAGTCCTAGGTTTTTCGCCCGATCGGAACCAATCCAGTGCAGAAATGTTCTCTTGAGTCTGAATATCAAAAACTATCGAAAAAAAGTTGAAATTTCGATTCACGGACGCTAAGGGGCGCCAAAACGTACGTCGTTGGCAGGGCCTATTTTACTAAAATGGCTATAACTCCAGAAGTAAATGAGGTATCTTCACCAAACTTGGTACACATGTGTAAGAGGTCAATTTGAGGTCACAGTAAAAAAACCGCGGCGATTGGCCACATGGTGGCGCTATAACATGAAAAAAACATAAAACAGGCTATAACCACCTGACCGTTAGTCCGATTGACTTGAAAATTGGTTTGCAGTGTCTTGGTCCAAGGTGCCATGTATGTGTATGAGGACATTGGCGTATCTCAAAAAACATGGCCGCCATCGGCCAATGAAATTTGAGCACCTATTAGACAAGGTTAACGGAGGCCGATCGGAACGAAACTCGATGGGCATGTTCGACTCAAGGCCCTAGAGGTCTGTAAGAATTTTGAAAGAAATCGGCCACTAGTTGGCGCTAACGAGTTTTATGGCTCTGTAATCACGTGGTGTTACAAATATCCACACAATATGCATATCATTTGATAGATCTCCTCATCCTGAACAACTTTGCCTCAAGAACCATTGCTGTCAATCAAACCGTTCATTAAATATTCGCAAACATGTTAAAAACCTACTTTTGCGAACTAGTCCTAGGTTTTTCGCCCGATCGGAACCAGACCAGTCTAGGACAATTCTCTGGACTCTCTAGATCAAAAACTATCAAAAAAAAGTTGAACTTTTGCATTTGGATGGCTCTAATAGGGTCATTTATAAAATGGGCGTGTCAAAATACATTAAAAAGCCTATAAATCCTAAATAAAAACTCAGAACTTCACAAAAAGTGGTCAGCATATGTGACATAACATCATTAACAAGCATGAAAAATTCTATGGAGATCGTACGATAGGTGGCGCTATAACTGTTAAAAAGCTTTAAAATCATATATTTCCTATGGTAAACTGCCTGTATTGGCTGTAAATGGTCTTTTCCATCTCTGATCATATAATTTTCATATCATAATGTTCAAAACTAGTGCAATACAATTCTCTGGACTCACTAGATCAATAATTGTCAGAAAAAGTTGAACTACTTCATTTGGATAGCTATAATAGGTTCACTTCAAAATCTGGCCTTTACCAAGTGTCCCCGAAAGCCTATATCTCTTTAATCAATGCTCAGACCTTCTTAAAAACAAGTCAGAACGTGTGAAATATCACCCTGAACAAGCATGAAAATTTTCAGACAGATCGGACAAAATTTGCCTCTATAACAGTTAAAAAGGTGAAAATGATATGAATTAATGGCATGTTAAGCCAATAAGTGGTATTTTACTGCCCCCCGCTGTTTAAAATAGTCATTTTCTCATATTGGTATTGGTATCAGCCATGGTAAATCATGATAAATGATGGTGTGTGTGTGTGTGTGTGTGTGTGTGTGTGTGTGTGTGTGTGTGTGTGTGTGTGTGTGTGTGTGTGTGTGTGTGTGTGTGTGTGTGTGGTACAAATATAACAAAGGTTTTATTTTCCAACATGAAAACAAACATAACAGAGTGCTAGTGCACAAACAATAACCGACAATGATAATGGATGAGAGGGGAACTTAAATACACAGATCAAGACAAGGACAACAGGTGACGGTTATGATGATGAGGAGCAGGTGATGATGAGGAGGGTGATGAGGAGCAGGTGCAGGTGATGACGACAGATAGTGAATGTGATGAAGACAGAAGGTGAATGTGATGAAGGTGAATGTGACACCAATATCACTAAAACATTTGTGTGTGTGTGTGTGTGTGTGTGTGTGTGTGTGTGTAGCATTATTGTGTGTAGCATATGTAGCAAGTATGCATTATTGAGTTAACATGGAAACACTGGTTTGCTTTAGTGCAGAAAACTGGTCAAAATCATGAGGTTTAAAGTGAAAGTGAGCCAATAAGTGGTCTTCTACTGCCCTCTGCTGGCCATTCTACTTATTAATTAAATTTTTCCACATGTGCTTGCATTTATACTTGAATACACACTAAAAATCACTTATATAGCAATAACTATTATAACACAATCATATTTTGTCAGTGTTAATCACTTTATTTGCACTGACACTTCAAATAATTGCTAGTAATGTGGTAAATCATGGTAAATCATGGTTAACTATGCTGTGTGTGTGTGTCTGTGTGTGTGTGTGTGTGTGTGTGTGTGTGTGTGTGTGTGTGTGTGTGTGTGTGTGTGTGTGTGTGTGTGTGTGTGTAAGCATGCATTGAGTTAACATGGATAAACTGGTTTGCTTTAGTGCAGAAAACTGGTTTAAAGTGAAAGTGAGCCAATAAGTGGTCTTCTACTGCCCTCTGCTGGCCATTCTACTTATTAATGAAATATTTCAACATGTGCTTGCATTCATACTTGAATACACACTAAAAAAATCACTTATATAGCAATAACTTTTATAACACAATCATATTTTGTCAGTGTTAATCACTTTATTTGCACTGACACTTCAAATAATTGCTAGTAATGTGATAAATCAGGCTAGAAACATGGTAAATCAAAGTAAATAATACTAGATTGTCGTTTATCTCCTGGTAAATAATACTAGAACGTGGTATATCATGGTAAATCATGGTTAACTAAACTGTGTGTGTATGTGTGTGTGTGTGTGTGTGTGTGTGTGTGTGTGTGTGTGTGTGTGTGTGTGTGTGTGTGTGTGTGTGTGTGTGTGTGTGTGTGTGTGTGTAAGCATGCATTGAGTTAACATGGAAAAACTGGTTTGCTTTAGTGCAGAAAACTGGTTTAAAGTGAAAGTGAGCCAATAAGTGGTCTTCTAGTGCCCTCTGCTGGCCATTCTACTCAATAATGAAATATTTTAAGTCAAGTCAAGTCAAGTCAAGTATATTTGTATAGCGCTTTTCACAATACAGATTGTATCAAAGCAGCTTCACAGTATTAAATTAAAATAATACAACAAGGTTTGTTTCTAGTGGAATTTATTGATAAAATCAAATTAGATATCCCCAGAATATCCCCAACTGAGCAAGCCAAAGGCAACAGTGGCAAGGAACCGAAAAACTCCATCAAGTGACCTAATAGTGTCCTAAAACTCCATCAGGTGACCCAATGGAGAAAAAAAAAACCTTGGGAGAACCCAGGCTCAGTCGGGGGCCAGTTCTCCTCTGGCATTTATTAACTAGAGGCCGGATTGTAATTTGAACTGTAAGATTAAAAATATTATATGAATGCCTGGCTGAAGAGATGCGACTTTAATCTAGTTTTAAACTGGGAGAGCGAGTCTGAGCAACGAACAGTATCAGGAAGGCTATTCCAGAGTTTTGGAGCTTTTACATGTGCTTTTGCATTCATACTTGGACACACACTAAAAATCACGTATATAACTAACTATTATAACACAATAATATTTTGTCAGTGTTCATCACCTCATTTGCACTGACACTTCACATAATTGCTAGTAATGTGGTTAATCATGCTAGAAACATTGTAAATCATAGTAAATAATACTGAAATGAGGTGTATCAAGGTAAATCATGCTAGAATCCTAATAAATCATTCTGGAACATGGTATATGATAGTAAATCATGCTAGAATCATATTAAATAATTCTAGAATGTGGCAAATCGTTGTGGGAGGAGCCTATTTTACTCAAATGGCTATAACTCAAGAAGTAAATGAGATATCTTCACCAAACTCAGTACACATGTGTATGGGTTCAATTTGAGGTCACAGTAAACAATTTTATGGAGATCGGACCATAGGTGGCGCTATAACTGTTAAAAAGCTTTAAAACCATATATATCCCATGGCAAATTGCCTGTATTGGCTGTAAATGGTCTTTTCCATCTATTATGTCAGTGGTTACATGCTTGCTAAATAAATCTTAATAACTTTTGATGCTTTTGTGCTTAAATGCCTTAAAGGCCTTAACTGCTTGAACCCCGATAAATGCTGCTTGCAGCTTTAATTAGGGGTTCAAGCACGAAGTGCTGAAACCCTATTGTAATTGTGCTGATTTTTATTAGGGGTTCAAGCACGAAGTGCTGAAACCCTATTGTAATTGTACTGATTTTTATTATTATTATTATTATTATTATTATTATTATTATTATTTTTCTTCTGCCGTAAAACTCATCGTGCAGCCCAAACCGTAAGAGCTGGAGCTTTGAAACTTTGCCAGATGGTAGTACAAAAATCGAGGAGAGGTTCAGAGAATATGACCCCAATTGGCCCATAGGTGGCGCTATAGCAACCAAAAGCGCGAAACTGCTCATAACTCCTAGACCGTATGACGTAGACTCAAGTGTCTTATATCACTGGAAAGCTGGAAACCTGAAGGTCAAAACGTATATCTCCGATTTCATTTCCTGTATGCAAATTGTCCGCCATTTTGAATTTAGTTAAAAACCTACTTTTGCGAACTAGTCCTAGGTTTTTTGTCCAATTGGATCCAAAACAGTGCAGAAATGTTCTCTGGAGTCTGAATATCAATAATTATCGAAAAAAAGTCGAAATTTCGATTCCTGATCGCCGGGGGGTGATAAATTAATGTTGTGGGAGGAGCCTATTTTACTAAAATGGCTATAACTCGAGAATGAAATTAGATATCTTCACCAAACTTGGTGCACATGTGTATGAGTTCAATCTGGGGTCACAGTAAAAAAATCGCGACGATTGATTACTAGGTGGCGCTATAACATGAAAAAAACATGAAAACGGCTATGACCACGTGACCGTTAGTCCGATTGACTTGAAAATTGGTATGCAGTGTCTTGGTCCAAGGTACCATGTATGTCTATGAGGACATTGGCGTATCTCGAAAAACATGGCCGCCATCGACCAATGAAATTTGAGCACCTATTAGACAAGGTTAACGGAGGCCGATCGGAACGAAACTCGATGGGCATGTTCGACTCATGGCCCTAGAGGTCTCTAAGAGTTTTGAAAGAAATCGGCCACTAGTTGGCGCTAACGAGTTTTATGGCTCTGTAATCACGTGGTGTTACACTTATCGTCACAAAATGCATATCATCTGATAGATCTGCTCATGCTGAACAACTTTGCCTCAAGAACTAATGCTGTCAATTAAACCGTTTATTAAATATTCGTAATTATGTTAAAAACCTACTTTTGCAAACTAGTCCTAGGTTTTTCGCCCGATCGAAACCAGACCAGTCTAGGACAATTCTCTGGACACTCTAGATCAATAATTATCAAAAAAAAGTTGAACTTTTGCATGTAGATGGCTGTAATAGGGTCATTTAGAAAAGGGGCATGGCAAAAAAACACTAAAAAGCCTATAAATCCTAAATGAAAACTCAGAACTTCACAAAAATTGGTGAGCATATGTGACATAACATCATTAACAAGCATGCCAATTTTTATGGAGATCGGACCATAGGTGGCGCTATAACTGCTAAAAAGCTTTAAAACCATATATTTCCTATGGTATTTCCTGTAAATGGTCTTTTCCATCTATTATGTCAGTAGTTACATGCTTGCTAAATAAAACTTAATCACTTTTGATGCTTTTGTGCTTAAAGGCCTTAACTGCTTGAACCCCGATAAATGCTGCTTGCAGCTTTAATTATTATTATTATTATTATTATTCTGCCGTAAAACGCATCGTGCAGCCCAAACCGTAAGGGCTAGAGCTTTGAAACTTTGCCATATGGTAGTACAAAAATCGAGGAGAGGTTATCAAATTATGACCCCGATTGGCCCATAGGTGGCGCTATAGCAACCAAAAGCGCGAAACTGCTCATAACTCCTAGACCGTAAGTCATAGACTCAAGTGTCTTATATCATTGGAAAGCTGGACGCCTGACGAACAAAACGTATATCTCCGATTTTATTTCCGCCATGATAGATTTTCCGCCATTTTGAATTTTGTCGAAAATCTACTTTTGCGAACTAGTCCCTGGGTTTTCGCCCGATCGGAAACAAACCAGTGCAGAATTGTTCTATGGAGTCTGAAGATCAATAATTATCGAAAAAAAGTTGAAATTTCGATTCATGGTTGCTAGGGGGTGCAAAATTAACGTTGTGGGAGGAGCCTATTTTACTAAAATGGCTATAACTCCAGAAGTAAAAGAGGTATTTTAACCAAACTTGGTACACATGTGTAAGAGGTCAATCTGAGGTCACAGTAAAAAAATCGCGGCGATTGGCCACATGGTGGCGCTATAACATGAAAAAAACATAAAACAGGCTATAACCACCTGACCGTTAGTCCGATTGACTTGAAAATTGGTATGCAGTGTCTTGGTCCAAGGTGCCATGTATGTCTATGAGGACATTGGCGTATCTCAAAAAACATGGCCGCCATCGGCCAATGAAGTTTGAGCACCGATTAGACAAGGTTAACGGAGGCCGATCGGAACGAAACTCGATGGGCATGTTCGTCTTATGGCCCTAGAGGTCTGTAAGAATTTTGAAAGAAATCAGCCACTAGTTGGCGCTAACGAGTTTTATGGCTCTGTAATCACGTGGTGTTACACTCATCCACACAATATGCATATCATTTGATAGATCTGCTCATGCTGAACAACTTTGCCTCAAGAACCATTGCTGTCAATCAAACCGTTCATTAAATATTCACGAATATGTCTAAAACCTACTTTTGCGAACTAGTCCTAGGTTTTTCGCCCGATCGGAACCAGACCAGTCTAGGACAATTCTCTGGACTCTCTAGATCAATAATTATCAAAAAAAAGTTGAACTTTTGCATTTGGATGGCTGTAATAGGGTCATTTATAAAATGGGCGTGGCAAAATACAGTCAAAAGCCTATAAATCATAAATGAAAATGCAGAACTTCACAAAAATTGGTCAGCATATGTGACATAACATCATTAACAAGCATGCAAAATTTTATGGAGATCGGACGATAGGTGGCGCTATAACTGTTAAAAAGCTTTAAAACCATATATTTCCTATGGTAAACTGCCTGTATTGGCTGTAAATGGTCTTTTCCATCTCTGATCATATAATTTTCATATCATAATGTTCAAAACTAGTGCAATACAATTCTCTGGACTCACTAGATCAATAATTGTCAGAAAAAGTTGAACTACTTCATTTGGATAGCTATAATAGGTTCACTTCATAATGTAGCCTTTACCAAGTGTCCCCGAAAGCCTATATCTCTTTAATGAATTACTCAGACCTTCTTAAAAACAAGTCAGAACATGTGAAATATCACTCTAAACATGCATGAAAATTTTCAGACAGATCGGACAAAATTTGCCTCTATAACAGTTAAAAAGGTGAAAATGATATGAATATAATGGCATGTTAAGCCAATAAGTGATATTTTACTGCCCCCTGCTGTTTAAAATAGGAATTTTGTCATATTGTTCTATAATTTATATTTAGACTTTATAAAATCCCTATTTTAACATTTACAATTACATTTAGTCAAAATCTATCTGTTAAAGTATTAGTACTGACAGTTTGATCACATCATATAGTTCAACTGTCTGTATCTACAACATAATGTGTGTGTAGTCTTAGGTTTCTGAATAAATTCTGAATCGTCTGATTAATAGCTTACAAAGACTTTGTGAAATGTTAATTGACCATTCAAATATATTTTCATAATGACATATCCCAATAGCATTGAAAAAACAACAACAACAACATTTGTCTTTGTGTGTGTGTGTGTGTGTGTGTGTGTGTGTGTGTGTGTGTGTGTGTGTGTGTGTGTGTGTGTAAGCATGCATTAAGTTAAAATGGTAAAACTGGTTTGCTTTTGTCACAGTTGTGTTCTGTCTGAGTATTGTTGTCTCTGATCACATGTCTTCCTTTGTTCTGTTTTCCCGCCACTCCTTGGTTTCCACGGTAACTGTCATTTAGTGCATCTGTCACACCTGTTTCCTCGTTAGTCTTGTCAGCTGTGTCTTGTTTCCCTGATCAGTTCTCCCATGTATTTAAGCCCTGAGTTTTGCCTTGTTCTTTGTCAGTTCTATGCTGTAATTAGAGTGTGTTGCTGCCTGTTCCGATATCCTGAGTTTAATTCCTATTAAACCTGCATCTTGTATGTTCATCCTTGTCTCCGCGTGCCTTCCTGCAACCATTCCGTGTTTAGCTTTAGTGGAGAAAACTGGTGAAAATAATGAAATTTAAAGTGAACCTGAGCCAATAAGTGGTCTTCTAGTGCCCTCTGCTGGCCATTCTACTTATTAATGAAGTCTTTTCACAGGTGATTTTGCGTCACTCTAGACACTTATAAAATCACTTATATAACAATAACTATTATAACAAAATCATATTTTGTCAGTGTTTATCACTTCATTTGCACTGACACTTCACGTGTTGTAAATCATGGTAAATCACGCTAGAAGCATGGTAAATCATAGTAAATAAATCTAAAATGTGGTGTATCAAGGTAAATCATGCTAGAATCCTGATAAATCATTCTAGAACGTGGTATATTATGGTAAATCATGCTAGAACAGGGTAAATAATGGTAAACCATGGTAAATCATGGTAAACTATGCTAGAACAGGGTAAATCATGGTAAACCATGGTAAATCATGGTAAACCATGGTAAATCATGATAAACTATAGTAAATCATGCTACAATGTGGTATATCATGGTAAATCATGCTAGAACATGGTAAATCAAGGTAAACTAAGATAAATTCATGGTCAACTATGCTAGAACAGGGTAAATCATGGTAAATCATGGTAAATCATGCTAAAACATGGTATTTCCATCTATGATGTCAGTGGTTACATGCTTGCTAAATAAAACTTGATGTCTTTTGATGTTTTTGTGCTTAAAGGCCTTAAAGGCCTTAACTGCTTGAACCCCGATAAATGCTGCTTGCAGCTTTAATTATTATTATTATTCTTCCCTAAAACGCATCGTGCAGCCAAAACCGTAAGGCCTAGAGACGTGATACTTGGTCAAATGGTAGTAGTATTGCTCGCTACTCAGATACACGGACTTAGCCAAATCGGCCCATAGGTGGCGCTACAGCAACCAAAAGCGCGAAACTGCTCAGAACTCCTAGACCGTATGTCGTAGACTCAAGTGTCTTATATCATTGGGAAGCTGGATGCCTGACGAACAAAACGTATATCTCCGATTTCATTTCCGCCATGATAGATTTTCCGCCATTTTGAATTTTGCCAAAAACCTACTTTTGCGAACTAGTCCTAGGTTTTTCGCCCGATCGGAACCAAACCAGTACAGAAATGTTCTCTGGAGTCTGAATATCAATAATTATCGAAAAAAAGTTGAAATTTCGATTCACGGACACTAAGGGGCGCCAAAACGTACGTTGTGGGAGGGGCCTATTTTACTAAAATGGCTATAACTCCAGAAGTAAATGAGGTATCTTCACCAAACTCGGTACACATGTGTAAGAGGTCAATCTGAGGTCACAGTAAAAAAATCGCGGCGATTGGCCTCATGGTGGCGCTATAACTTGAAAAAAACATAAAACAGGCTTTAACCACCTGACCGTTAGTCCGATTGACTTGAAAATTGGTATGCAGTGTCTTGGCCCAAGGTGTCATGTATGTCTATGAGGACATTGGTGTATCTCAAAAAACATGGCCGCCATCGGCCAATGAAGTTTGAGCACCTATTAGACAAGGTTAACGGAGGCCGATCGGAACGAAACTCGATGGGCATGTTCAACTCATAGCCCTAGAGGTCTGTAAGAATTTTGAAAGAAATCGGCCACTAGTTGGCGCTAACGAGTTTTACGGCTCTGTAATCACGTGGTGTTACACTTATTGTCACAAAATGCATATCATTTTATAGATCTGCTCATGCTGAACAACTTTGCCTCAAGAACCATTGCTGTCAATCAAATCGTTCATTAATTATTCGCGAATATGTTAAAAACCTACTTTTGCGAACTAGTCCCTGGTTTTTCGCCCGATCGGAACCAGACCAGTCTAGAACAATTCTCTGGACTCTCTTGATCAATAATTATCGAAAAAAAGTTGAACTTTTGCATTTTGCGCATGGCTATAATAGGGTCATAAAGAAAAGGGGTGTGGCAAAATGCACTAAAAAGCCTATAAATCATAAATGAAAACTCAGAACTTCACAAAAATTGGTGGGAATATGTGTCATAACATCTTTAACAAGCATGCCAAATTTTATGGAGATCGGACCATAGTTGGTGCTATAATTGTTAAAAAGCTTTAAAACCATATATTTCCTATGGTAAATTGCCTGTATTGGCTGCAAATGGTCTGTTTCATCTATGATCAAATAATTTTCATATCATAATGGTCAAAACTAGTGCAGTACAATTATCTGGACTCTCTAGATCAATAATTATCAGAAAAAGTTGAACTACTTAATTTGGATGACTATAATAGGGTCACTTCAATATGTGGCCTTGACCAAGTGTCCCCGAAAGCTTATATCTTTTAAGATGCTCAGACCTTCTTAAAAACAAGTCAGAACATGTGAAATATCACTCTAAACATGCATGAACATTTTCAGACAGATCGGACAAAATTTGCCTCTATAACAGTTAAAAAGGTGAAAATGATAAGAATATAATGGCATATTGAGCCAATAAGTGGTATTTTACTGCCCCCTGCTGTTTAAAATTGTCATTTTGTCATATTGTTCTATAATTTATATTTAGACTTTATAAAATCACTATTTTAACATTTACAATTACATTTAGTCAAAATCCATCTGTTAAAGTATTAGTATTGACAGTTTGATCACATCATAATATCCAAATGTCTGCATCTACAACAGAATGTGTGTGTGTGTGGTCTTAGGTTTCTGAATAAATTCTGAATAATCTGATTAATAGTTTACAAAGACTTTGTGAAATGTTTATAGACCATTCAAATATATTTTAATAATGACATATCCCAATAGCATTGAAAAAACAACATTTGTGTGTGTGTGTGTGTGTGTGTGTGTGTGTAAGCATGCATTATTGAGTTAACATGGAAAAACTTTTTTTCTTTAGTGCAGAAAACTGGTGAAAATCAAGAGGTTTAAAGTGAAAGTGAGGCAATAAGTGGTCTTCTACTGCCCTCTGCTGGCCATTCTACTTATTAATGAAGTCTACTCACATATGCTTTTGCATTCATTACACACTAAAAAATCACTTATATAAAAATAAGACACTAAAAAATCACTTATATAACAATTACTATTGTAGCACAATCATATTTTGTCAGAGTTTATCACTTCATTTGTATTGATACTTCACATAATTGCTAGCAATGTGGTAAATCATGGTAAATCATGCTGAAAACATGGTAAATCATAGTAAATAATACTAGAATGTGGTGTATCAAGGTAAATCATACTAGAATCCTGATACATCATTCTAGAACGTGGTATATCATGGTACATCATGCTAGAACATGGTAAATCATGGTAAACTATGCTAGAACAGGGTAAATCATGGTAAACTATGATAAATCATGGTAAACTATGATAAACTATGGTAAACCATGCTAGAATCACATTAAACAATGGTAAATCATACTAGAATGTAGTATATCATGGTAAATCATGCTAGAATATGGCAATATCTTCTCCAGACTCAGTACACATGTGTATGGGTTCAATTCGGAGATCGGACCATAGTTGGCGCTATAACTGTTAAAAAGCTTTAAAACCATATATTTCCTATGGTACATTGCCTGTATTGGCTGTAAATGGTCTTTTTCATCTATTATGTCAGAGGTTACATGCTTGCTAAATAAAACTTAATAACTTATGATGCTTTTGTGCTTAAAAACCCTTAAAGGCCTTAATAGCTTGAACCCCGATAAATGCTGCTTGCAGCTTTAATTATTATTATTATTATTCCGCCGTAAAACGCATCGTGCAGCCCAAACCGTAAGAGCTGGAACTTTGAAACTTTGACAGATGGTAGTACAAAAATCGAGGAAAGGTTCAGAGATTATGACCCCGATTGGCCCATAGGTGGCGCTATAGCAACCAAAAGCGCGAAACTGTTCATAACTCCTAGACCGTATGTCGTAGACTCAAGTGTCTTATATCATTGGAAAGCTGGATGCCTGACGAACAAAACGTATATCTCCGATTTCATTTCCGCCATGATAGATTTTCCGCCATTTTGAATTTTGTCAAAAACCTACTTTTGCGAACTAGTCCCTGGTTTTTTGCCCGATTGGAACCAAACCAGTGCAGAAATGTTCTCTGGAGTCTGAATATCAATAATTATCGAAAAAAAGTGGAAATTTCGATTCACGGTCGCTAAGGGGCGCCAAAACGTACGTTGTGGGAGGGGCCTATTTTACTAAAATGGCTATAACTCCCGATGTAAATGAGGTATCTTCACCAAACTTGGTACACATGTGTATGAGTTCAATCTGGGGTCACAGTAAAAAAATCGCGACGATTGGCCTCATGGTGGCGCTATAAAATGAAAAAAACATAAAACAGGCTATAACCACCTGACCGTTAGTCCGATTGACTTGAAAATTGGTATGCAGTGTCTTGGTCCAAGGTGCCATGTATGTGTATGAGGACATTGGCGTATCTCAAAAAACATGGCCGCCATCGGCCAACGAAGTTTGAGCACCTATTAGACAAGGTTAACGGAGGCCGATCGGAACGAAACTCAATGGGCATGTTCGGCTCATGGCCCTAAAGGTCTGTAAGAATTTTGAAAGAAATCGGCCACTAGTTGGCGCTAACGAGTTTTACGGCTCTGTAATCACGTGGTGTTACAAATATCCACACAATATGCATATCATTTGATAGATCTCCTCATCCTGAACAACTTTGCCTCAAGAACCATTGCTGTCAATCAAACTGTTCATTAATTATTCATTAATATGTTAAAAACCTACTTTTGCGAACTAGTCCTAGGTTTTTTGCCCGATTGGAACCAGACCAGTCTAGGACAATTCTCTGGACTCTCTAGATGAATAATTATCAAAAAAAAGTTGAACTTTTGCATTTGGATGGCTGTAATAGGGTAATTTATAAAATGGGCGTGTCAAAATACATTAAAAAGCCTATAAATCCTAAATAAAAACTCAGAACTTCACAAAAATTGGTCAGCATATGTGACATAACATCATTAACAAGCATGAAAAATTCTATGGAGATCGGACGATAGGTGGCGCTATAACTGTTAAAAAGCTTTAAAATCATATATTTCCTATGGTAAACTGCCTGTATTGGCTGTAAATGGTCTTTTCCATCTCTGATCATATAATTTTCACATCATAATGTTCAAAACTAGTGCAATACAATTCTCTGGACTCACTAGATCAATAATTGTCAGAAAAAGTTGAACTACTTCATTTGGATAGCTATAATAGGTTCACTTCAAAATCTGGCCTTTACCAAGTGTCCCCGAAAGCCTATATCTCTTTAATCAATGCTCAGACCTTCTTAAAAACAAGTCAGAACGTGTGAAATATCACCCTGAACAAGCATGAAAATTTTCAGACAGATCGGACAAAATTTGCCTCTATAACAGTTAAAAAGGTGAAAATGATATGAATTAATGGCATGTTAAGCCAATAAGTGGTATTTTACTGCCCCCTGCTGTTTAAAATAGTCATTTTCTCATATTGGTATTGGTATCAGCCATGGTAAATCATGATAAATGATGGTGTGTGTGTGTGTGTGTGTGTGTGTGTGTGTGTGTGTGTGTGTGTGTGTGTGTGTGTGTGTGTGTGTGTGTGTGTGTGGTACAAATATAACAAAGGTTTTATTTTCCAACATGAAAACAAACATAACAGAGTGCTAGTGCACAAACAATAACCGACAATGATAATGGATGAGAGGGGAACTTAAATACACAGATCAAGACAAGGACAACAGGTGACGGTTATGATGATGAGGAGCAGGTGATGATGAGGAGGGTGATGAGGAGCAGGTGCAGGTGATGACGACAGATGGTGAATGTGATGAAGACAGAAGGTGAATGTGATGAAGGTGAATGTGACACCAATATCACTGAAACATTTGTGTGTGTGTGTGTGTGTGTGTGTGTAGCATTATTGTGTGTAGCATATGTAGCAAGTATGCATTATTGAGTTAACATGGAAACACTGGTTTGCTTTAGTGCAGAAAACTGGTCAAAATCATGAGGTTTAAAGTGAAAGTGAGCCAATAAGTAGTCTTCTACTGCCCTCTGCTGGCCATTCTACTTATTAATTAAATTTTTCCACATGTGCTTGCATTTATACTTGAATACACACTAAAAATCACTTATATAGCAATAACTATTATAACACAATCATATTTTGTCAGTGTTAATCACTTTATTTGCACTGACACTTCAAATAATTGCTAGTAATGTGATAAATCAGGCTAGAAACATGGTAAATCAAAGTAAATAATACTAGATTGTCGTTTATCTCCTGGTAAATAATACTAGAACGTGGTATATCATGGTAAATCATGATTAACTATGCTGTGTGTGTGTGTGTGTGTGTGTGTGTGTGTGAGTGTGTAAGCATGCATTGAGTTAACATGGAAAAACTGGTTTGCTTTAGTGCAGAAAACTGGTTTAAAGTGAAAGTGAGCCAATAAGTGGTCTTCTAGTGCCCTCTGCTGGCCATTCTACTTAATAATGAAATATTTTACATGTGCTTTTGCATTCATACTTGGACACACACTAAAAATCACGTATATAACTAACTATTATAACACAATAATATTTTGTCAGTGTTCATCACCTCATTTGCACTGACACTTCACATAATTGCTAGTAATGTGGTTAATCATGCTAGAAACATTGTAAATCATAGTAAATAATACTGAAATGAGGTGTATCAAGGTAAATCATGCTAGAATCCTAATAAATCATTCTGGAACATGGTATATGATAGTAAATCATGCTAGAATCATATTAAATAATTCTAGAATGTGGCAAATCGTTGTGGGAGGAGCCTATTTTACTCAAATGGCTATAACTCAAGAAGTAAATGAGATATCTTCACCAAACTCAGTACACATGTGTATGGGTTCAATTTGAGGTCACAGTAAACAATTTTATGGAGATCGGACCATAGGTGGCGCTATAACTGTTAAAAAGCTTTAAAACCATATATATCCCATGGCAATTTGCCTGTATTGGCTGTAAATGGTCTTTTCCATCTATTATGTCAGTGGTTACATGCTTGCTAAATAAATCTTAATGACTTTTGATGCTTTTGTGCTTAAATGCCTTAAAGGCCTTAACTGCTTGAACCCCGATAAATGCTGCTTGCAGCTTTAATTAGGGGTTCAAGCACGAAGTGCTGAAACCCTATTGTAATTGTACTGATTTTTATTAGGGGTTCAAGCACGAAGTGCTGAAACCCTATTGTAATTGTACTGATTTTTATTATTATTATTATTATTATTATTATTATTATTATTATTATTTTTCTTCTGCCGTAAAACTCATCGTGCAGCCCAAACCGTAAGAGCTGGAGCTTTGAAACTTTGCCAGATGGTAGTACAAAAATCGAGGAGAGGTTCAGAGAATATGACCCCAATTGGCCCATAGGTGGCGCTATAGCAACCAAAAGCGCGAAACTGCTCATAACTCCTAGACCGTATGACGTAGACTCAAGTGTCTTATATCACTGGAAAGCTGGAAACCTGAAGGTCAAAACGTATATCTCCGATTTCATTTCCTGTATGCAAATTGTCCGCCATTTTGAATTTAGTTAAAAACCTACTTTTGCGAACTAGTCCTAGGTTTTTTGTCCAATTGGATCCAAAACAGTGCATAAATGTTCTCTGGAGTCTGAATATCAATAATTATCGAAAAAAAGTCGAAATTTCGATTCCTGATCGCCAGGGGGTGATAAATTAATGTTGTGGGAGGAGCCTATTTTACTAAAATGGCTATAACTCGAGAATGAAATTAGATATCTTCACCAAACTTGGTGCACATGTGTATGAGTTCAATCTGGGGTCACAGTAAAAAAATCGCGACGATTGATCACTAGGTGGCGCTATAACATGAAAAAAACATGAAAACGGCTATGACCACGTGACCGTTAGTCCGATTGACTTGAAAATTGGTATGCAGTGTCTTGGTCCAAGGTGCCATGTATGTCTATGAGGACATTGGCGTATCTCGAAAAACATGGCCGCCATCGACCAATAAAATTTGAGCACCTATTAGACAAGGTTAACGGAGGCCGATCGGAACGAAACTCGATGGGCATGTTCGACTCATGGCCCTAGAGGTCTGTAAGAGTTTTGAAAGAAATCGGCCACTAGTTGGCGCTAACGAGTTTTATGGCTCTGTAATCACGTGGTGTTACACTTATCGTCACAAAATGCATATCATCTGATAGATCTGCTCATGCTGAACAACTTTGCCTCAAGAACTAATGCTGTCAATTAAACCGTTTATTAAATATTCGTAATTATGTTAAAAACCTACTTTTGCAAACTAGTCCTAGGTTTTTCGCCCGATCGAAACCAGACCAGTCTAGGACAATTCTCTGGACACTCTAGATCAATAATTATCAAAAAAAAGTTGAACTTTTGCATGTAGATGGCTGTAATAGGGTCATTTAGAAAAGGGGCGTGGCAAAAAAACACTAAAAAGCCTATAAATACTAAATGAAAACTCAGAACTTCACAAAAATTGGTGAGCATATGTGACATAACATCATTAACAAGCATGTCAATTTTTATGGAGATCGGACCATAGGTGGCGCTATAACTGCTAAAAAGCTTTAAAACCATATATTTCCTATGGTATTTCCTGTAAATGGTCTTTTCCATCTATTATGTCAGTAGTTACATGCTTGCTAAATAAAACTTAATCACTTTTGATGCTTTTGTGCTTAAAGGCCTTAACTGCTTGAACCCCGATAAATGCTGCTTGCAGCTTTAATTATTATTATTATTTTTCTTCTCCGCTAAAACGCATCGTGCAGCCCAAACCGTAAGAGCTGGAGCTTTGAAACTTTGCCAGATGGTAGTACAAAAATCGAGGAGAGGTTATCAAATTATGAGCCCGATTGGCCCATAGGTGGCGCTATAGCAACCAAAAGCGCGAAACTGCTCATAACTCCTAGACCGTAAGTCATAGACTCAAGTGTCTTATATCATTGGAAAGCTGGACGCCTGACGAACAAAACGTATATCTCCGATTTTATTTCCGCCATGATAGATTTTCCGCCATTTTGAATTTTGTCGAAAACCTACTTTTGCGAACTAGTCCCTGGTTTTTTGCCCGATCGGAACCAAACCAGTGCAGAATTGTTTTGTGGAGTCTGAAGATCAATAATTATCGAAAAAAAGTTGAAATTTCGATTCACGGTCGCTAGGGGGTGCAAAATTAACGTTGTGGGAGGAGCCTATTTTACTAAAATGG
>NW_028296524.1:375000-383236 GCF_964197995.2 Scardinius erythrophthalmus | reverse complement strand
CGTCTACTACAGTATCGCATCAGGCAGTGCATTGTAGTCTCCCTGAGGAAAAATTTGATTCATTCGTTGCTATAGGAGAGGAAGAATTTACTAAACTCGTTAAATCATCTAAATCTACAACATGTATGTTAGACCCTATACCGACTAAGCTCCTGAAAGAGATGCTTCCAGAGGTCATAGATCCTCTTCTTAAAATCATTAATTCATCTTTGTCACTAGGATACGTACCAAAAACTTTAAGCTGGCTTTGATTAAACCGCTTGTTAAAAAACGCAACTTGATCCTACAGAATTAGTCAATTACAGGCCGATCTCGAAACTACCTTTTCTGTCAAATATACTAGAAAAGGCGGTATCCTCACAACTATGTTCCTTTTTAGAAAGAAATGATATCTGTGAAGATTTCCAGTCAGGATTTAGACCGTACCATAGTACCGAAACAGCTCTCATTAGAGTCACATGATTTGCTTTTATCATCCGATCGTGGTTGTATCTCTCTATTAGTGTTACTCGATCTTAGTGCTGCATTTGACACCATTGACCACAACATTCTTTTAAATAGACTCGAAAATTATATTGGCATTAGTGGAATTGCACTAGCATGGTTTAAATCACACTTATCTGACCGTTATCAGTTTGTAGCAGTAAATGAAGAGATGTCTCATCGATCACAAGTTCAGTATGGCGTACCACAAGGCTCAGTACTAGGACCGCTGCTGTTCACTCTGTACATACTACCCTTGGGAGATATCATTAGGAAGCATGGCATTAGTGTTCACTGTTATGCTGATGATACTCAGCTCTATATTTCTTCACGCCCTGACGAAACTTACCAATTCACAAAATTAACGGAGTGCATAGCTGATATAAAAAAATTGGATGACTAGTAATTTCCTACTACTTAATTCTGAAAAAACATAGATTTCAATTAGTGGACAAAAAACGTCCTCACGTAATGATCTAGAATACTGTCTAACACTTGATGGCTGCTCTGTTAAGTCTTCGTCATCGGTTAGGAACCTGGGTGTGCTCTTTGATACCAATCTTTCATTTGAAAGTCACGTGTCTAGTATCTGTAAAACCACATTTTTCCATCTTAAAAATATATCTAAATTACTCCATATGCTCTCATTGACAAATGCGGAACAATTAATTAATACGTTCATGACCTCAAGGCTAGATTATTGTTATGCTCTACTGGGTGGTTGTCCTGCACGCTTAATAAACAAACTACAGCTGGTCCAAAACGCAGCAGCTCGAGTTCTTACCAGAACCAGGAAGTATGACCATATTAGCCCGGTTCTGTCAACACTGCACTGGCTCCCTTTTAAACATTGTATAAATCTTTAAATATTGCTGATCACTTACAAAGCACTAAATGGGTTAGCTCCGCAGTGCTTGAGCGAGCTCTTAACGCATTATAGTCCGTCACGTCTATTACGATCTCAAAATTCCGGCCAGTTGATAATACCTAGAATATCAAAATCAACTGCTGGCGGTAGATCCTTTTCCTATTTAGCACCAAAACTCTGGAACAGTCTTCCTACTAGGGATGTCAACGATTAATCGACGATCGATTAATTGTCGATAATACATTTAATCGATAGAACTTATCGATCATCGATTAAGCAGGTCTTCATGCGCGTGCGCGGCGCGCTGCTCAACCGCGAAACATGTAAAGCGAGCGCATCGGAGTTATGTTTGGGACCATTTCACACCATCATCATGTAAGTTTGCGTGTGCATTCGCAGCCTTTTGTTTTGTTCAAATGTAAGTTGTAGTAGCCTAATACTGTTTATTTTGTGTATGCCTATCTATATCTGATTTATCTCATATTGGATGCATTTGGTTAAGAATTAACTCTGTAGTAAAGCGTCAGCTTCAGGGCGCGCAGCTCAAACGGCAGTGCACGACTAATAATGACTATTGGGACTGTAATATTACATAACATTATGAAGAGAACAATATTGTAATAAAACATTGTGAATTATTTGGGTTTAGTTGCCGTGTCGCGTTGCTCCAGGAAGCGCGCGTCCACAACATGAGTAGTTCTGAATGAATGGCACGTAACTTAGTTCAAGTTCACTTGTGCATGAATTTGCGTCATTTTGTGCAGATATAATTTGTAATATTATGTTTATTTTAAATATATCTGATTAATCTCATATAGGATGCGTTCTTTTAGATAAATAACGTGCTAGCAAAGTGCTCCAGTTTAACGGTAGCAGATTCATTCAGCGCGTGCAGTTGTTCCAGGAAGAGCGCGTCCACAACAGTCACACATTCTAGCGCATATGAGGCGGCGTTGGTGACACGTTGTATTAGTAGTTATATTTGATTATTAAATAATTAATTTAATTATAAATCACAATCGAAACATTTTACAATCCTACTAGCCCTTTATTTGTATTTAAAACAATTCTAATTGATTTGGTGAGGAACATCCTGTCATGCTGTTTGCCATATGCCACTGCAGTTGACGCATATCCCAGTATTAAGGCTAACGATTAATCAATTAATTGATCGTTAATTTAAACGACGATCGGTCATGGGAATTTGTGAAATTTGACATCCCTACTTCCTACCATTGTCCGGGAAGCAGACACACTCTGTCAGTTCAAAGCTAGACTAAAAACACATCTCTTTGACCTAGCATTCACATAATTCATTATAGACTTCTATAACTCAATGTTAGGCTGCATAGATTAGGTCAGCTGGAACCGGGAACACTTCCCATGAATCCTGATGTACTCGTACATCTACACTAGATGCCATTTTAGTGTCTTTGTTTATCCCGAGGTTTTCCCGCAGCCTGCCGGATCCAGGCCGTATCCAGATCTGACGAAGGACCTTCGCCTGGACCCGATGACAACGCAGTGCTGAAGTGCCAACTAGTCTCTCCCTATGGAGGATGCCTTTACCACTCTACAGATAAAGCGTTGTCGGGAAAATTCGTTTCGCGTACTTACCCCGAAGTGACAAAATAAAATAAAATTCTGTATCAAAATTTATAAGGAAAGACCAGTACTTTGTTTAGGCTTGGTCTGTAGGGAATTCCAAACCTGCGTACATATATTCAAACGCACATAACTATAGAACCAATTCTTAATGTGCATGTGAACGCCATTAGCATTTCTCACAGGTTCGCGTTTAAATTCTATGTAGAGAGAATGGTGTCATCTTAGCGGTCCCTAATTTTATAACAAATGATCGTTGCGACGGAAGCGAATCAAGCCAAAACAATCACTGTTACCTTAATTTATACGCTTATCTCTGTAATACTGCTTTGAAACAATCTACATTGTTAAAAGCGCTATATAAATGAGGATGACGTGACTTGACTTGACTATGGATTAGTGCTTGTCCGGATTCTCTGTACACGATTGCTTACATAAACATGAAATATACGTTTCTCGTTGTAGATCCTGATGTGGTTCCTGTCTGCAGATTGAACTTTAAAGCAGTGGAACATTTGTTGTATATCTACCATGAAGGCGACAGGCTCTTTGCGAAACTGCATGAGGACACTGAGGAGACTGTTGTTGAGACCAGGCCGTCAAGAGAACCTTGTTCAGTGATGCACCTTTGCATTGAGCGCTCGAGTCAAAGACCAGTCGGATCTGGGATGGCTTTTTTGGATGGTACACGGCAAAAGAAGGTAGATACCAACTCTGTTCATTGGGACCAACTGAAGGAGCTATTTCTGCATGATCATTTTGGAATAGCCTCTCCATGAAGGCTACAAAGTCTTTTTTTCATCTCAGGCTTCTTCCTGAAAGATCGGAGAAGTGAATTGAAGCTTTCCACAGCTTGTGGACGATTGTTTGGCATATATTGCCTTGGCTGCATCTTTTGTTCTCTGAAATACATCCCATTTTGCTAGTCTTTGAGTCCACTCCTTGATAAGGGACTTGGTGAGTGACTCACTTTGGGATCTATCCTTTACAGTGTAGTTGTTAGGACATGGGTGAAAGTATGTAGACTGACCGTTCTCCATAATGTTGGTGTGATAGGTTTGGATGAAAGTCGGTTTATGAACTTTCCCGAGGCACATGTCTCCAATGATTACCCACCCAAAGTCCAACTTTTGCGCAAAGGGAGCATTTGGTGGCCCATTCACTTGCTTATGGGCTTTGTGGACTCTGATCATATCTCTGCCTAACAGGAGAAGAATGGGAACATAATGATCAGGCTCTGGAATGTACCTTGCAAGATGTTTTAGGTGCCTGTGGTTACTAACTACTTCTGGAGTGGGGATTTCAGAGTGATTGTCTGGAATTTCGTTACACTCAAGTAGCACTGGTAAGGGTAAGACTAAGCTTCCATCAAAGGACTCCACTTGAAAGCCTCGTGCTAGCCTGCCTTCTGTTTCGACTGTGCCTGCGCATGTTTTGAGAGTGTGGGCTACGTTACACTCTGTTATGCCAAACAGATCGAAGATTTCTGATCTTGCGAGTGATCTGTTGCTTTGATCATCTAGTATCACACACGTTTTGACTGCCTTTTCTTGGTGGACTTTCTTGGTGGACAGGAAATACTTTCACAAGACATACCTTGGAGAATGAGTGTGGAAGTTGACTGTCTCCACATACCTTGGTACAAGCTGAGGAAACCTCAGATTCCACAGGTACGTCCTTACTCACTTCGTGATCCTCCGATGTCAGGAATTGTGGTTCTTTCATCCATGGTGCTGGGCCTGGATGGAGCGCAGCCATGTGGGTAACGCTGCCACATTCTGAACACTTAACATCCTGATCACAGTTCTTTGCCATGTGGAATATGGAGCTGCAACATTTAAAGCATATGCCTTGTTGTTTGATCAATGACTTTCTCTCTTCCATAGGTTTCATCTTGAATCCTCAAAATCTGAACAGAGAGTGAGGCCTATTGTGTAGAAAGCACTGTTTTGATAGATTTACCTTATTTTTGAGTTCACTGGTAGCTGATGAATTCTCAGAGGAGACCTGGGTCTTGTGTGTGATGACAGCTCTGGGAAAAACAGATTTATTTAACTGTCTGTTTGGTTTGCGAGTTTCTTCCTGTACAGCTGTAAGAAAGAAACTTGGATCGTTGGGCATTTTAGCTTGCTGACACACAAAGTCTACTAAGAACTTGAAGGGTGGAAAGGAAACTCTGCAGTCCTCTTTCTACTTAGATCCCACTGTGAGCCACTTCTCTTGTAAGCTGAATGGCAATTTCTGAATTATCGGATATACTTCCTGTGGTGTGTCTAGATAGGAAAGACCCATTAGATCACCACCCTGCTTAGCTGCTTGGATGTCCATGAGCAAATCAACCAGCTCGTGCGACTGTGACTGTCTCTGTTTGCTATTTTTGGGAAGCTCTCCAGTTTAGCAAATAGAGCACTTTCTACCATTTCCGGTGAGCCATATGTTTCATAAAGTCTGTCCCAAATCAGAGTGAGCCCTTGTAACGGATGGTTAATGTGCACAACTCTGATCTGTCTTGCATGCTCAGCTGACTCACACCCCAGCCATTTTACTAGCAAATCCATCTCCTCGCTAGGTGAGAGGTTAAGGTCTTTAGTGGCATTTATGAAGGATGCCCTCCATGCTCTGATAGTCTCTGGATGTTTGTTAAACTGCGTAAGGCCGGTAGACACTAATTCACGTCTTGCAATAAACTTGACGACATCAGACATTTGATTATTTGCGTACAGATTACCTTGATTACCTTGATACTGTCCATCTTGTAAAGGTGTAGCTGACTGAGTCTGATAATAGCCGAGTGGCACGCTTCTGTCTCCGCTCCTTTCCTCACTGCCTGGAAATGGTGCAGATCGTGGGTGATACACATCTTCGAGGTGACCTGAAGTACGCCTCATGCTGAGCCGGGCGTGTAAACTGTACATCCTTGGATTGCGAAATGGTAGGGTACTGCACACACTCTGCATCGACAGGCTGAGACTTGGGTGGTATGGCATAAAAACCACACTGGCCCTCCTGCTGCAAGTAGGATTCAGTAGTCTGTGGTTGTTGCACTTCTGAAACGTTTATGCCTCCATTATCATAAAACGGCCCATCCAGCACTGGCATTTGTGAATCTATAGCACTATCCACTATCCTGTTGTATCCACTAAAGGTAGGTCTATTACACTCGAATTCTCTCTACTTTCTTGCTCTGCAGCTGTTTCTAAAGCCTCTGCTTTTGCTTGAATGGCTGCAGCTCTTTTTAGCAGCCTTAAAGTCTCTAGTGA
The DNA here is from genome assembly GCF_964197995.2 of Scardinius erythrophthalmus. Taxonomy (NCBI): domain Eukaryota; kingdom Metazoa; phylum Chordata; class Actinopteri; order Cypriniformes; family Leuciscidae; genus Scardinius; species Scardinius erythrophthalmus. The sequence continues at coordinate 377,020 of NW_028296524.1, read as the reverse complement.
TGCCTCAAGCTGTGCTTGTTGTATTTTAAGTTCACTTTATTTCTTAGCAAACGCTATTTCCGCTTTAGCCGCTTCAGCCTCTGCTCTAGCCATTGCAGCAGCTGTGGTTACGGCCGATGAGCTTCGTGAGCGCCGTAACGAACATGATGCATTAGATGCTTGCCTCTGTGATCCAGACTTGGAGGAAGATCACCTTATGGGCTAGCCGTGGAGTTAGAAACTAGAAGTTGGTCACTGAAGATTTTCGTTTTACTGTTCTGCCCTTTATCTCAAACGCCTTGTCAGAGTCAATTACATGTTCGCATAAGCATAACAAAGGCTTTTACATTACATAGTTATCATCAACTATATCAGAAACAGATTGTGCAATTCACGAAACAAAGAAAACTAAATTTACATCTGGGATATAAGATACAACAATTAAATATGCAGAGAAATGATAATATAGCTACATCTACATACCGAAAGTGCCTTCAAAACAACTTAAATAAAGGAGTAATAGTAGCCATGACCGCATGCTCTTCCTTGCTGCTGGGCTCACATTTGTGATGTCATCATATAAGGGGTCACTTTACTACAACTTTTATTTCGATAAATGCAGAATGTTCATATAGAACAACACTCTGAATGATGTCTCACATTTCAGTCCAGTGTCGCGTCAGTCTCAGTTGTGTAACTACCCGTCCTCTCCTGTAACTAGTCCTGCTGTTGTGTGTGTTGCAGCCAGTGTTGCTCCCCAGTGGCCACGCGCCGTACTACGCCACCTCCACTCTGGTAAGCTCATACTCTTACCATACTCTTACCATACTCTATAGTCGTCGACATCAGTGTGAGTCACAATCAACTTTTCTGCATTTTTTAATGCATTCTAAGCCCATTGTCAAATAGGCTATTCCAGGGTGACACACAAGTTTTTAAAGTGCCCCATTATCCTATTTTAAAAGTTCCTAATGTTGTTTTAGAGTTGTGAAACAACCACAGTTGTTTCAGGTTCTCATACATCCAAGGTAAAAAAAAAAAAAAACACTTTAATTCTCTCATAATCTCCACTGTAATCTCCACTGCAGCATCAGCTCTTTCCTCTCAGTGTCTGAAACGCTTCGATAAAGATTTAGTCTCTCTAAACCCCGCCTCTCTGAGAGCTGCTCTGCTCTGATTGGTCAGAATGCAAACGCTCATTATCATATCTGAATCTCAGTGATCTGAAACTCTTGATCACAGTGATACGAACAGTAACGATGGCGTGGGTTTTACCGTATCAATCTCATCAAAGTGGATTTGCTTTTTCAGCAGAAAACAGCATCTTCTCGACACGAACAACACGAACCAAACTCTTCCAGTCTCAGATAAACTACAGTGTTTGAGGGCGGAGCAAAGAGACGCTGTTCAGCCAATCAAGACCAGAGGCGGGCATTATGCAAATGAGTAACAAACCTACGTAGACTCAGCGGAAGTGAGACTGAATTACTGACGACTCTTTCAGTTCAGAATCACTTTCTTTTAGGAGACAAAAAATCCATTTATCTGCACTTTCATCTTTGAAACTTTGCAGACCTTTTACATCCACAAACAGCTTTTATACACCTCACATGAAAGGATATGTCTCAAAAAGGGTGTACTTTAAAATTAGGAGAAGATCCACCAACATGCTCTTTTGAGAAAAAAACATCGTATGTATGTATTTCATGCATGGATGCTGTAACTTCTGACAGCACTGCATGATCTGTATTTATAACTATATAAATATATAGTTTGATGCTCGTTTCAGAGTGAAGCGCTGCACTGTTGTGTTCATTTACAAGTGAGCAGCTCTTGATCCAGTGTTTTCCACAGCAGCTCATAATAACATGAGTAATGTGTAATAATAACAGTACAGTGGCAACAATATGCGTCTGTTCATTCATTCTTGTCAAAGTTACCTACCGAATTTACAACTTGCTGACGTGTTACAAACCAATCAATGTCAAGATGCAGCCCACATAGATGATGACGACAGGACGCAAGTATGCCATGTAAAGTT
>NW_028296524.1:337500-370000 GCF_964197995.2 Scardinius erythrophthalmus | reverse complement strand
TCCTGTCTGTCTCTCTGTCCTGTCTGTCTCTCTGTCCTGTCCTGTCTGTCTGTCTCTCTGTCCTGTCTGTCTGTCTGTCCTGTCCTGTCTGTCTGTCTTTCTGTCCTGTCTGTCTGTCTGTCCTGTCCTGTCTGTCTGTCTCTCTGTCCTGTCTGTCTGTCTGTCCTGTCTGTCTGTCTTTCTGTCCTGTCCTGTCTGTCTGTCTCTCTGTCCTGTCTGTCTGTCTGTCCTGTCTGTCTGTCTGTCTGTCCTGTCTGTCTCTCTGTCCTGTCTGTCTCTCTGTTCTGTCCTGTCTGTCTGTGTCTCTGTCCTGTCTGTCTCTCTGTCCTGTCTGTCTCTCTGTCCTGTCTGTCTGTCTCTCTGTCCTGTCTGTCTGTCTGTCCTGTCCTGTCTGTCTGTCTCTCTGTCCTGTCCTGTCTGTCTGTCTCTCTGTCCTGTCCTGTCTGTCTGTCTCTCTGTCCTGTCTGTCTGTCTCTCTGTCCTGTCTGTCTCTCTGTCCTGTCTGTCTCTCTGTCCTGTCCTGTCTGTCTGTCTCTCTGTCCTGTCTGTCTCTCTGTCCTGTCTGTCTCTCTGTCCTGTCTGTCTGTCTCTCTGTCCTGTCCTGTCTGTCTGTCTCTCTGTCCTGTCTGTCTCTCTGTCCTGTCTGTCTCTCTGTCCTGTCCTGTCTGTCTGTCTCTCTGTCCTGTCTGTCTGTCTGTCCTGTCCTGTCTGTCTGTCTTTCTGTCCTGGTCTGTCTGTCTCTCTGTCCTGTCCTGTCTGTCTGTCTCTCTGTCCTGTCTGTCTGTCTGTCCTGTCCTGTCTGTCTGTCTCTCTGTCCTGTCTGTCTCTCTGTCCTGTCTGTCTCTCTGTCCTGTCTGTCTGTCTCTCTGTCCTGTCCTGTCTGTCTGTCTCTCTGTCCTGTCTGTCTCTCTGTCCTGTCCTGTCTGTCTGTCTCTCTGTCCTGTCTGTCTGTCTGTCCTGTCCTGTCTGTCTGTCTTTCTGTCCTGTCCTGTCTGTCTGTCTCTCTGTCCTGTCCTGTCCTGTCTGTCTGTCTCTCTGTCCTGTCTGTCTGTCTCTCTGTCCTGTCCTGTCTGTCTGTCTCTCTGTCCTGTCTGTCTGTCCTGTCCTGTCTGTCTGTCTGTCTGTCTGTCTGTCCTGTCTGTCTCTCTGTCCTGTCTGTCTCTCTGTCCTGTCCTGTCTGTCTGTCTCTCTGTCCTGTCTGTCTCTCTGTCCTGTCCTGTCCTGTCTGTCTGTCTCTCTGTCCTGTCTGTCTGTCTGTCCTGTCCTGTCTGTCTGTCTGTCTCTCTGTCCTGTCCTGTCTGTCTGTCTCTCTGTCCTGTCTGTCTCTCTGTCCTGTCCTGTCTGTCTGTCTCTCTGTCCTGTCTGTCTCTCTGTCCTGTCTGTCTCTCTGTCCTGTCCTGTCTGTCTGTCTCTCTGTCCTGTCTGTCTCTCTGTCCTGTCTGTCTCTCTGTCCTGTCTGTCTGTCTGTCTGTCTCTCTGTCCTGTCTGTCTGTCTGTCTGTCCTGTCCTGTCTGTCTGTCTTTCTGTCCTGTCCTGTCCTGTCTGTCTGTCTCTCTGTCCTGTCTGTCTGTCTGTCTGTCTGTCCTGTCTGTCTGTCTGTCTGTCTGTCCTGTCCCTCTGTCTCTCTGTCCTGTCCTGTCTGTCTCTCTGTCCTGTCTGTCTGTCTGTCTCTCTGTCCTGTCTCTCTGTCTCTCTGTCTCTCTGTCCTGTATGTCTGTCTGTCTGTCTGTCTCTCTGTCCTGTCCTGTCTGTCTGTCTCTCTGTCCTGTCCTGTCTCTCTGTCTCTCTGTCCTGTCCTGTATATCTGTCTCTCTGTCCTGTCCTGTCTGTCTGTCTGTCTGTCTGTCTGTCTCTCTGTCCTGTCCTGTCTGTCTGTCTGTCTCTCTGTCCTGTCCTGTCTGTCTGTCTCTCTGTCCTGTCCTGTCTGTCTGTCTGTCTGTCTCTCTGTCCTGTCTGTCTGTCTCTCTGTCCTGTCTGTCTGTCTGTCTGTCTGTCTCTCTGTCCTGTCCTGTCTGTCTGTCTCTCTGTCCTGTCCTGTCTGTCTCTCTGTCCTGTCTGTCTGTCTGTCTGTCTGTCTGTCTCTCTGTCCTGTCCTGTCTGTCTGTCTCTCTGTCCTGTCCTGTCTGTCTGTCTCTCTGTCCTGTCCTGTCTGTCTGTCTCTCTGTCCTGTCTGTCTGTCTCTCTGTCCTGTCCTGTCCTGTCTGTCTCTCTGTCCTGTCCTGTCTGTCTGTCTGTCTCTCTGTCCTGTATGTCTGTCTCTCTGTCCTGTATGTCTGTCTCTCTGTCCTGTCCTGTCTGTCTCTCTGTCCTGTCTGTCTGTCTGTCTGTCTGTCTGTCTGTCTGTCTCTCTGTCCTGTCCTGTCTGTCTGTCTCTCTGTCCTGTCCTGTCTGTCTGTCTCTCTGTCCTGTCTGTCTGTCTCTCTGTCCTGTCCTGTCTGTCTGTCTCTCTGTCCTGTCCTGTCTGTCTGTCTCTCTGTCCTGTCCTGTCTGTCTGTCTCTCTGTCCTGTCCTGTCTGTCTGTCTCTCTGTCCTGTCCTGTCTGTCTGTCTCTCTGTCCTGTCCTGTCTGTCTGTCTCTCTGTCCTGTCCTGTCTGTCTGTCTCTCTGTCCTGTCTGTCTGTCTCTCTGTCCTGTCCTGTCTGTCTGTCTATCTGTCCTGTCCTGTCTGTCTGTCTCTCAAGATTCAAGATTCAAATAGCTTTATTGGCATGGTGAAAGAAATCTTTACATTGCCAAAGCATTCATAACAATAAATAATACAATAAAAGTAAATAAATAAATAAATAATAATAAAAAGAAAATAGAAATTACATGAAATTAAACATAGCACTAAAATGTCTAATCTTCTAATATTTATACAGTTGTTAGCTCTGTCCTGCTGGAGGCTCTTTGGTCGTGACAGGACCTCACGTACCGGGCAGCCAGGGCTGAGCTCGCTGGGTGTTTCTGGTGGGCTGTGAAAAGGGGATAGAAAGTGTCTCTAATGTTTGTATAATTGGGGCAGGAAGTCAAGAAGTGTAGCTCTGTTTCCACTTGATTCTCTGAGCAGTGAGGGCACAGTCGCTCCTCCCTCGGCAGCCAGCTCTGCCTGTGTCTGCCCTTCTCTATGCTCAGACTGTGGTCACTGAGTCTGTACATGCTCAGCACTCTCCTCAGTTTAGGGTCGCACTCTTCACTCAGGTATCCTGCCAATTCATATCTTCTGTTTAGGGCCAAATAGCATTCCAGTTTACTCTGTTTGTCTGTTGCGTCTGTCCAATGTTTGAGGTATTTTTCTTTTTGTGTTTTAATGATTTGGTTTGGTCTGGCTATGTTTTTATTGTCAGTTTGTGACGTCAGCTCTAAGACCAGTCGGCCGAGGGCGTTTCTCTCTGGCTTCAGCTCTTGGTGGGTCAGGGCTTAGTGATGGAGGGTCTGTTCATCGCTATTTTTTAAGTGGGCATGGAATTTAATGGCTCTTTTTTGAATGGTTATCACAAGGGGGTATAATCCTAATTCTGCTCTACAGGCATTGTTTGGGGTTTTGCGCTGAACTCGAAGCAAGATTTTGCACAGCTCGGTCTGCAGAGTCTCTATTGGGTGTTTGTCCCATTTGGTGAACTCTTGGTCTGTGAGTGGACCCTTCACACCCGTACAGCGCGATGGGCTCGATTACTGTCTTGATTATTTTTAGCCAGATTCTGATTGGGATGTCAATTTGGATATTTCTCTTAATAGCGTAAAAGGCTCTCCGTGCCTTGTCTCTCAAGTCGTTAACAGCTTTTTTAAAATTTCCTGTGTTGCTAATATTTATGCCAAGGTAAGTGTAGTCCTGTGTGTGTTCGAGGAGCATGTTGTCCAACGTAAAACTATGATGTTGGTCTTGGCGGCTGGGTCTTTTTCGGAAAATTATTATTTTTGTCTTTTTGGGGTTAACTGCCAGGGCCCATGACTGACAGAAGCTGTGCAGGAGGTCTAGATGCTGCTGTAGACCCTCTCTAGTGGGAGACAGCAGCACCAGATCATCAGATCATCTCTCTCTGTCCTGTATGTCTGTCTCTCTGTGCTGTCTGTCTGTCTCTCTGTCCTGTCTGTCTGTCTCTCTGTCCTGTCTGTCTGTCTCTCTGTCCTGTATGTCTGTCTCTCTGTGCTGTCTGTCTGTCTCTCTGTCCTGTATGTCTGTCTCTCTGTCCTGTCTGTCTGTCTCTCTGTCCTGTCTGTCTGTCTCTCTGTCCTGTCCTGTCTGTCTGTCGGTGCTGTCCTGTATGTCTGTCTCTCTGTGCTGTCCTGTATGTCTGTCTCTCTGTCCTGTCCTGTCCTGTCTGTCTCTCTGTCCTGTATGTCTGTCTCTCTGTCCTGTCTGTCTGTCTCTCTGTCCTGTCCTGTCCTGTCTGTCTCTCTGTCCTGTATGTCCGTCTCTCTGTCCTGTCCTGTCCTGTCTGTCTCTCTGTCCTGTATGTCTGTCTCTCTGTCCTGTCTGTCTGTCTCTCTGTCCTGTCCTGTCCTGTCTGTCTCTCTGTCCTGTCCTGTCTGTCTGTCTGTCTGTCTCTCTGTCCTGTATGTCTGTCTCTCTGTCCTGTATGTCTGTCTCTCTGTCCTGTCCTGTCTGTCTCTCTGTCCTGTATGTCTGTCTCTCTGTCCTGTATGTCTGTCTCTCTGTCCTGTCCTGTCCTGTCTGTCTCTCTGTCCTGTCCTGTCTGTCTGTCTCTCTGTCCTGTCTGTCTGTCTCTCTGTCCTGTATGTCTGTCTCTCTGTGCTGTCCTGTATGTCTGTCTGTCTCTCTGTCCTGTCTGTCTGTCTCTCTGTCCTGTCTGTCTGTCTCTCTGTGCTGTCCTGTCTGTCTGTCTCTCTGTCCTGTATGTCTGTCTCTCTGTGCTGTCCTGTATGTCTGTCTCTCTGTCCTGTCTGTCTGTCTCTCTGTCCTGTATGTCTGTCTCTCTGTCCTGTCCTGTCCTGTCCTGTCTGTCTCTCTGTCCTGTCCTGTCTGTCTGTCTCTCTGTCCTGTCTGTCTGTCTCTCTGTCCTGTCCTGTCTGTCTGTCTCTCTGTCCTGTCCTGTCCTGTCTGTCTCTCTGTCCTGTCCTGTCTGTCTGTCTCTCTGTCCTGTCTGTCTGTCTCTCTGTCCTGTCTGTCTGTCTGTCTGTGCTGTGCTGTATGTCTGTCTCTCTGTCCTGTCTGTCTGTCTCTCTGTCCTGTATGTCTGTCTCTCTGTCCTGTCCTGTCCTGTCTGTCTCTCTGTCCTGTCCTGTCTGTCTGTCTCTCTGTCCTGTCTGTCCTGTCCTGTCCTGTCTGTCTGTCTCTCTGTCCTGTCCTGTCCTGTCTGTCTCTCTGTCCTGTCTGTCCTGTCCTGTCCTGTCTGTCTGTCTCTCTGTCCTGTCCTGTCCTGTCTGTCTCTCTGTCCTGTATGTCTGTCTCTCTGTGCTGTGCTGTATGTCTGTCTCTCTGTCCTGTCTGTCTGTCTCTCTGTCCTGTATGTCTGTCTCTCTGTCCTGTCCTGTCCTGTCCTGTCTGTCTCTCTGTCCTGTCCTGTCTGTCTGTCTCTCTGTCCTGTCTGTCCTGTCCTGTCCTGTCCTGTCTGTCTCTCTGTCCTGTCCTGTCTGTCTGTCTCTCTGTCCTGTCTGTCTGTCTCTCTGTCCTGTCTGTCTGTCTCTCTGTCCTGTATGTCTGTCTCTCTGTGCTGTCCTGTATGTCTGTCTCTCTGTCCTGTCTGTCTGTCTCTCTGTCCTGTCTGTCTGTCTCTCTGTGCTGTCCTGTCTGTCTGTCTCTCTGTCCTGTATGTCTGTCTCTCTGTGCTGTCCTGTCCTGTCTGTCTCTCTGTCCTGTATGTCTGTCTCTCTGTCCTGTCTGTCTGTCTCTCTGTCCTGTCCTGTCTGTCTGTCTCTCTGTCCTGTATGTCTGTCTCTCTGTGCTGTCCTGTATGTCTCTCTGTCTGTCTGTCCTGTCTGTCTGTCTCTCTGTCCTGTATGTCTGTCTCTCTGTCCTGTCCTGTCCTGTCTGTCTCTCTGTCCTGTATGTCTGTCTCTCTGTCCTGTCTCTCTGTCCTGTCTGTCTGTCTCTCTGTCCTGTCCTGTCCTGTCTGTCTCTCTGTCCTGTATGTCTGTCTCTCTGTGCTGTCCTGTATGTCTGTCTCTCTGTCCTGTCTCTCTGTCCTGTCTGTCTGTCTCTCTGTCCTGTCCTGTCCTGTCTGTCTGTCTCTCTGTCCTGTCCTGTCCTGTCTGTCTCTCTGACCTGTATGTCTGTCTCTCTGTCCTGTCTGTCTGTCTCTCTGTCCTGTCCTGTCCTGTCTGTCTCTCTGTCCTGTCTGTCTGTCTCTCTGTCCTGTCCTGTATGTCTGTCTCTCTGTCCTGTATGTCTGTCTGTCTCTCTGTCCTGTCCTGTCCTGTCCTGTCTGTCTCTCTGTCCTGTATGTCTGTCTGTCTCTCTGTCCTGTCTGTCTGTCTCTCTGTCCTGTATGTCTGTCTCTCTGTCCTGTATGATTCAAGATTCAAATAGCTTTATTGGCATGGTGAAAGAAATCTTTACATTGCCAAAGCATTCATAACACTATACAATAAAAATAAATAAATAATAATAAAAAGAAGATAAAAATTACATGAAATTAAACATAGCAGTAAAAATGTCTAATCTTTGTATGTCTGTCTCTCTGTCCTGTCCTGTCTGTTTCTCTGTCCTGTCCTGTCTGTCTCTCTGTCCTGTCCTGTCTGTTTCTCTGTCCTGTATGTCTGTCTCTCTGTCCTGTCTGTCTCTCTGTCCTGTATGTCTGTCTCTCTGTCCTGTCTGTCTCTCTGTCCTGTCTGTCTCTCTGTCCTGTATGTCTGTCTCTCTGTCCTGTCTGTCTCTCTGTCCTGTCCTGTATGTCCGTCTCTCTGTCCTGTCTGTCTGTCTCTCTGTCCTGTCCTGTATGTCCTTCTCTCTGTCCTGTATGTCTGTCTCTCTGTCCTGTCTGTCTCTCTGTCCTGTCCTGTATGTCCGTCTCTCTGTCCTGTATGTCTGTCTCTCTGTCCTGTATGTCTGTCTCTCTGTCCTGTCTGTCTGTCTCTCTGTCCTGTCTGTCTGTCTCTCTGTCCTGTCCTGTCCTGTCTGTTTCTCTGTCCTGTCTGTCTGTCTTTCTGTCTGTCTCTCTGTCCGTCTCTTTGTGTTGCTGCAGTCCCTCTAGCGCTGTAACAGCAGAACTCATCAAATTGCTTTAATTAAAGTTCTTCAGCTCCGTTACTGAAATAAGCAGGACGTTAATTACCCTGCTCGTCACTCTCAGGTTGTTTAGGAGAGTGGTTGTGAGTCTTTAATGTGATTTGATGATGTTGTGTGTGTGTGTGAGAGGCTGATTCTTGGAAAGCTTTATTTTTATAGCGCTTTATACATTATAGATTGTTTCTGTATAGCAGCTCTACAGAAGACAATAGAGTCACTTGTCACTTTTTCTGATTACTTGTTCTGATTTCCTAAAAAGATACTTACTTTATCTTAATATTCTTTGGTCACAAATGAATAAGTTGCTTCCTCTCTTGGCATCTGATGTCATCAGCCATTCTTATGTTTCATATAGAGACACTTTCACCATCCAATCAATCCTCATGGATAAGATCAAGCCCCGCCCCCTCCAGTTCTCAGTTTCAGCCTTATGGACATTCAGTTTAACATTTGTGATGAAGGACTCATGGTTTCTGTGAGCGTCACTGAAACTCTTCTGAGATTTGTTTGAGTCCATCACAGATCACGTGTCAGCATGTTGATTATAACACAAGGGGCCCTATCTTGCACCCAGCATAATTGACTTGTACACCGACGCATGTCTCATTCCTATTTTGCACCCGCGCACAGCAGACTTTTCCCTCCACAGACGCACGTCGATAAGTTAGGGAATGAACTTGCGCTCCCGGGGGCGGTTCAGCAAAAAGAGGAGGCGTGTTCCGGCGCAAACGTTCCCTGGTGATATTTTGCAGGTTTAGAAAACAATTCCGCCACTGACCAGGAGAAACCTCGTCTAAAGTCAGTGGCGTGTTATTCATATGCTATTTTAAGGGCGCATGCTTGGCCATAATCAATGTAGCGTGTGCACAACGCACATACACTTTGATTCTCTCATCTACACACAGATGCAGCAGTTCTCATTTTTGCAAATCATTGTTGTGTCCATGAAGATGTGAAAAAATAGGCATAAATCTAGCTTACACATTTACCCAAATTATCATACGCCTTTTTAAAGGGTCATTTCACCCATTTGAACATTGTTTTTTTATTTAAAGTGGGTCATATATGTAGTCGAAATGTAAAATAATTTTTGAATTTGGTGCCTTCGTGACCGAGAAAAGACAAAAAATAACTTCAGAACGCATTTGTATGAAAGACAACAACTCCCACAATGCACCACATTGCACAGCTCCGCAAGCCACTCCCACTAATCCAGAAAGCGCATATCTGCCTATAAGAGAAATCACTCTTCCGTCTACAAGGCTAGCTACTACCAGAGCTTGAAATTCATTTCACATTCACACAAAATGTCTAGTTAGTTGGCGAACTCATATAGTGCATTACTCCTCGTTTGTATTTCTTTCGAAAAGGTGAATTATTGCATGGTACCTGGATGTTCAGTCAGAACATATGCGGTGCGAAACTAGGATAGTTCTCAACACAAACGTCCGTGTCCTCGTCTGATTCAGAGATTTCGTCCAGGAGAAATTGTCATCGTTGAAATTCTTTGCCGCAGACGGACTCTATCTCTGTGTTCGTAGCGGTTCGAAGCTGCATAGTGAGATCACCGGCGCCACCAGTCCGCCCTAACTCGAGCCAGTCCGGGCTCCTCGTCCGCGGCAGGCAGGTCTTCTGCCTCGGCTGCTCTTCGCTATAATGCGGCTTGTAAAGGTAGCCACAAACACCTGATTCAAGCATCAGACTTCCGAAATCCTCTTCTTCTATATCATATTGAGCACTCTCCTCCGCTATTGTCATAACTTTACATCTGTCTCCACAGCGCCTGTTAGCTTAGCTTCAAACAAGATGGAGGACATTGCTTTCAGTTTCAGAGAGTAAAGTCCCACCCACTGATCTGTAATAGGTCTGTAGCGTGAGCGCGCCCCACCCTGGGAAAGATGAGAAACTAGTGTCTGTAGTCTTAACAGAAATCCCCCCCTGTAACACTTCCTCCTACAATGACGCAAAATGACGATTTTTGCGTCATTGTAGGAGGAAGTGTAAGAGGTAAATAACAGATTTCTCCCGTCTCAGGGGAAAATGAGAGAGTGTTGCACGACCATTCAATAGTATGACTGGGTTTCTAACAATGCAAAGCTTAATGCAAATGGGTGAAGTGTCCCTTTAACCGAAGCTAATTTGGGTGTGTTTCTCCATCCCCAATGTCACTTCTCTGTGTTTTACGGCCCTGACGAGAACGTCGGTCTCCTCGGCTGTGAACCGCTCCTGGCAAATCCGCCGTTATAATAGCCATCCGCCATGGAACAAGCGCGCCTGCTCTTAAAGGGAATGTGAGATGACGCTCTGATTGGTTTATTTCACGTTACGCCCAAACCACACCTATGAGTAATGAAGCGACTGCAGACCAACACATTTTAGATTTGCGCCGGGCGCAAGAGTAATTTATCCATCCGGTATAATAGCAACAGCGCCAAAGAGCCGCCTACAAAGTTACTTGCGTTTCGCGTTTGATACTTGCGTTTCAGATCGTTAAAATAGGGCCCCAGAACAGACATTAGAAGCTCAGTGAATAAAGATACTGATGGTTGAATGTCTCTCTCTCTCTCTCTCTGTCTCAGATGAACGGGATGGACGGAGACGTTGAATATGAGGAAATCACACTGGAGAGGGTTTGAGACGTCTCTAACTTTTAACTCTTTGATCATATCAGAGCACTTCTGCGTGAACATCAGTGTGTGTGTGTTTAGGGTAACTCTGGTCTGGGCTTCAGTATAGCTGGTGGGACTGATAACCCTCACATAGGAGATGATCCCAGTATCTTCATCACTAAGATCATTCCAGGAGGAGCTGCAGCACAGGACTGCCGGCTGAGGTAAAACTCCTGCACCAATCTTTTTTCGCTGTAATGGAACTTTGGGGTGGAGGTGCATTGGCAGGACAGGTGAGATTCACTGTGTCTTTCAGGGTGAACGACAGCATTCTCTTTGTGAATGATGTGGATGTGCGCGAAGTCACTCACAGTTTTGCGGTGGAGGCGCTGAAGGAGGCGGGGCCAATCGTCCGACTCTACGTGTTGCGTCATAAACCGTCCACAGAGAAAATCACAGAGCTGAAACTCATCAAAGGTCCTAAAGGTGCGTGAGGGGCAGCAGGTGTGCAAAGCTGATGTTTTCAGCTGATCTGATTGGCTGCTCTCCTGTGCCGCAGGTCTGGGCTTCAGCATCGCGGGCGGCGTCGGGAACCAGCACGTCCCAGGCGACAACAGCATCTATGTCACCAAGATCATCGAAGGCGGAGCCGCGCATAAAGACGGACGGCTGCAGATCGGGGACAAGATTCTCGCTGTGAGTTTGGGCATGTCAATAACAGACAAACTTTTAATGTAGATCTTTGAAAAACATCAAACAATAAATGTCATGGTCTGCAGAAAACAAGAATGCATTCTGCCAGTGGGGTCAGAAAAATAATCTTAACTCAGAGGGAAGTTTTTTTTTCTGACCCCACTGGCAGATTTTTCTTCTTGTTTTAAGCACAAACTCACTTCATTATGATACATTTCTGTTTCCAATTTTAAAGTCATTTAGCTTCTCCAGTAAATGTAAATGTGTTTACATTTACCAGCCCGCAGCTCTGCAGATTTCTGCTTGAGAGGCAACACCCCAGAGGTGACAACACTCAGCCCAATGGGGCATGGCTGGTCTTGGGACTGGTACGCCAAGATGATGGCATCCACTATCCAGTGGGCCAACCTCTGCTTGGGGACAACCTTTCCTTTCTGCTGACCTCCAAAGGAGACAAAGAGCTTCTAAAGCTCTGCATGCGGTCCACGTAGATGCACAGGACACAGCGATTAGAATGCTGGGTCTGCCTCCTCCAAGGGCAGTGCTTGCAAGTTCACCACCTGGTGCCAGAAAGGAATGGTGGGAACTTTGTGCACATATCCAGCCTGGGGTCTCAGGATTACGTGAGAGTCAGCCGGTCCAAATTTCATGCCCGTTTCTCTGACCGAAAATGCAGGTACCTCACCTTCTTGATACACGTGTGCACAGTCAGGAGCGTTGTCTTGAGAGGCAGGATCTTAAAGGGATAGTTCACTTTGAAATTAAATTTTGGTATGTTTTAGCTTACCTCAAGGGCATCCAAGATGTAGGTGTCTTTTTTTCCGCAGTAGTTTCAATTTTGATATTTTTAGGTCAAACCGTTCTTGTCTGTCAGTCATATAATGCAGGTATATGGTTGCGGCTTAATTTGGACGACGGGGAATTGTTTAATTTGGACTCTGTGCATGCTCTTTGAGACAGTAACCATAGACCTGCATTATATGACTGACAGACAAGAACGGTTTGACCTAAAAATATCAAAATTTAAACTACTGCGGAAAAAAAGACACCTACATCTTGGATGCCCTTGAGGTAAGCTAAAACATACCAAAATTTAATTTCAAAGTGAACTATCCCTTTAAGCTCAACTGACTGCAGTGGCTCAAAGGGCGCTCTCTGTAGGGCTTTAAGTACCACAAAGAAGTCCTCACTGGATGAGGTGTGGCCGAGGAGGATTCAGTCTCCTCGCACCTCTCAGGAACCTGAGGATCAGGTCATGCTTTCCCAAAGACCTACCGTCTACTGCATCATGATGTGCCGCAATAGCAGCACTGTGGATCTAGGGCTCTGGCTTGAGTGATTGTGTCCACCACTGCTGGTGGTAGACCACTTAAGTCTGCATCGTCCCGTTCACAAACCACACGTAGAGGTTCCAGAGGTCTGGAATTTCTCCTCATAACTGGACCACCTGGGGGTGAAGTCTCTATTCTCCCGGGAGCGGAGCTGTTGTGAGAGTGCATCCGCTACTCGATTGTGCTCACCCGTAATATGTAAATGGAATGGAGCGACCTGAGTATCTGCTGACTTTAGAGGAGGAGATGGTGGGTGAGTTGCGACAAGCGACATGAACGTAGACCACCCTGGCAGTTGATGTACGCCACCGTCACTGTGTTGTCCGTCCTGCAACAACGGTCAAAACTGGCACAGGGCCAGCGGTACTGCTAGCAAATTCAGGCAATTGATGCCACCAGGCACTGTTGTTGTGCGAATGAGTGGGCCGGAGCACGTTAAGGGTTTTCTGTTAGAACAGTGTCGTGTAAGCGGCCCCTAAGTTAATAACTAATAATCTTTGCAATGGAAGTGAATCAATCAAAAATAACTTTAGCTGGATAATAAATTTATTGTAGAGCTGTAAAGCCAAAAAGTCTCTGTTACTTTAATTTCCTATTGTCACTGTAAAGCTGCTTTGAAACAATCTATATTGTTAAAAGCACTATATTAATGAAGGTGACTTGACTTGACTTGACTTTTTCAATTTTCCATGGTCATGTTTTCGCATTGGGAACATGTGTCATCGACGAATGCTGGCTCAGCAAGCTTACGGCCCAGACACGCGTGGCAGTGATCGTGGCTGTAAGACGGGTAAGCAGCATCATCCGTGCTTGCTCTTTTAGGAAACTGCTCTTTTATTAGTCGAAGTGCCCAGGGGTGCGATCGCTACTCTTAACCGTGTAAGTTTGCTCTCTTATGTGACACACACAACTAAATGCGCCGTCTCACCAACACAGAACTGCTTCCCCTTCTTGTCAGCTCACACGCAAGCGGACTGGCTGAGCGCCGAAGTGATCAAACACACAAGATTATATACCCGTACATGTACGGGGAGTGGCTTGCCATGCAAATCTCACTCGCCAATGTCCAATGGCTTGTTTTGTTACCACTCAAAGGTGATTGGGCTATCAAGTGAGATGCCCTGCGTCAATCAGTTCTGACGTAATGTCGAACGTGACTGACTGATAGGGAACCCTGGTTCAGTGTGGCCAATCTCTCAGTTTCACCTACAGTGTACCAGTAAAAACACTGTATGAGAGGCAACCGATGGTAGTCATGGATGTTCAGGGGTGCAGGTTAGTTGTATCAAATGATCTAGAGTCATGAAGTGTGTGTGTCTGTGTTTAGGTGAATAACATGTATCTAGAGGACGTGATGCATGAAGACGCAGTAGCTGCGCTGAAAAACACGGGGGAAATTGTGTATCTGAGAGTAGCCAAAACTCTTCATCATCATCATCATCATCAAGACGCCTACAATCCTCCTGACATCACAAGCTGTAAGTGCATACACAAACACACACACTCTCTCTCTCACACACACACACACACACGCTCTGACATCTGTGTCTTTCTGCAGCCTATGCTCCTCATATGGACATGTCTGATTACCCACAAGCCCTCAGTCCCTCGTCTCCGCGCCATTACTCGCCCATCCCTAAAGGCCTCTTGCTGGGAGACGAGGACATTCCCAGGTGACTACACTCATGTCTATGCAAATATGCAAATTAGCACATATCATAGACAGTTTCTATTGCTTCTATAGTTCTTAAGCACCAGATAAACAAGTGTGCAGCCATCTTTAGAATTTTGTGTTTGAACTTCCGTTTTTGTGGTATAGCTCTGAATATTTCTATGGCATTGAAGAGTAATCAGCTGGTGAAGTGGATTTACTTATTGTAGAGTTCACAGAAGTTATAATGAGCATTGTAATGTTTGAAGCAGATGTCATAACAAATGTTGACAACGGTTCATATGGTGTGCTGTAAGCTTGTGCTCATGTCCATCAGGGAGCCGCGGCGTGTGGTCATTCTCAGGGGCTCCACCGGTCTGGGCTTTAATATCGTGGGCGGTGAGGATGGCGAGGGGATCTTCATCTCCTTCATCTTAGCGGGAGGAGCAGCTGATCTGAGCGGAGAGCTGAAGAAAGGAGATCAGATCCTGAGTGTACGTCTGATCCACACACACGTCTACTGGGACATGCTGTACGACTGTCACTCACTCAGTGTTGCTGTTGCAGGTGAACGGTGTGGATCTGCGTCATGCGACACATGAACAGGCAGCCGCTGCACTGAAGAACGCTGGACAGACGGTCACCATCATTACGCAGTACAGACCCGAGGGTGAGACGCACAGCACATGCTAATGCTAAAATAGCTAAAACAACTGCACTGACGAATCAGAGCCCAGCGAGCCTGACACGTGTGTGTGTGTGTGTGTGTGTTAAGAGTATAGCCGTTTCGAAGCGAAGATCCATGACCTGCGTGAGCAGCTGATGAACAGCAGTTTAGTTTCTGCAGCGGCGTCATTACGGAGTGGAAAGAGAAGCTTCTTCATCAGGTACTGAAGACAGAAACACACACAGACTTAAAACAAACTTTGAGTTTGACCATCCGACTGTCTGTCTGTCTGTCTGACCGTCTGTCTGTCTTCAGGGCTCTGTTTGACTACGATAAAACGGCAGACTGTGGGTTCCTGTCTCAGGCTGTGAGCTTCAGGTTTGGGGACGTTCTGCAGGTGTTTGACTGCAGTGATGAGGAATGGTGGCAGGCCGGAAAACTGTCCCCACATGGAGAACTGGAGGAGACTGGATACATTCCCAGCAAGAGGAGGTATGTGTGTGTGTGTGTGTGTGTGTGTGTGTGTGTGTGTGTGTGTGTGTGTGAGTTAGTGAAAAAACATAGCAGATGCAGTGAATACACATCTGTATTTGCTGGTAGATATGTTGAAATGTTTGAAATGAACATTTTTTTAATAAAAGTTGCCTGTTAAAAATACAATAGTATTCTATAATAGAAAATTATTCATTTTACAGCAAATCCATAAATTCAATAACAATGCAAAAACACACTTTGTATGCTGATTTTGTCAGGAAGTAGAAGCGGATTCAGTAGCGAGTGAAAAAAGATGAATAATGAATAATAACAACAGTGATGATAGAAGGGGTCAGATCAGAAGGATGGCAGTAACAGAGACAAAAGGCAGACAGAAATCCAGCAGGGAACGGAGAAAAGAAGCCAGAGAAGACGAACGGGAACGAGAAGTTGTATCTGTGTACATTATTGACCTGTGTTAACATGAACAATTGTATTTTTATTAAATAATGTTAACACACATTAATAAATACTGTGCTCATTGATAGTCATGAACTAACCCAACTAATGGGATATTGTAAAAACCTTAATGTATATATTTAGAAAAGGACCCTAACTCTGAACATCACACACAGCGGCTGATCGGGTGTGTGTGTGTGTGTGTGTGTGTGTGTGTGTGTGTGTGTGTGTGTTCCTGTAGGGTGGAGAGGAAGGAATGGTCCCGTATGAAGACTCGCGGCAGAGACGCCGTCAGCGGTCAGTGAGTGTTTGACTCTCTCATCTGTGGCTCATAGTGGCTCATGTGACACTGACATCCTGTGCGCGTGTGTGTGTGTGTTTCAGGACGTAGCGATTACATCGTGAGCTATGAAACGGTTATTCAGACTGAAGGTGAGTCTTAAGGTTCGATGGATAAAACGTTCTAATACTATTGCACTTGTAACCAGCAGGATTGGCCCCGGGGTCTCCGGCACGGGAGGCAGGCGCGCTAACAAGGACACTAAAGACTAGTATTGTACTTGTATTACAGGTTTTTAAACATGCCAATATATTTGATTAAACATGCACTAGTTTGCTTAAATCTCCAGAACACTAATGTGAACATTGGATAAAGCCTGGTTCATAATTCTTGTTAGATTTTGTTGACATATTAGAGTTAAAGGTTTTTACAGAGGATTTTTCTTTCTATATCTCCATAAATCAAAAAATACTGTCAACAACCAGAAAACAAATACATTTTCACAATGTTTTTAGGAATAAAATGTTCTATAAATCTGGCACCTTCAGAATATGTAGATATGAATAAAATTGCTGAAGTGGAGATTTCTGACTCAAGCTTACAGCCTTTAAAGAGATTGTAATTGAAATCTACATGCACAAATAGATAAGCTGCGATCAAATTAACACTTAAATTAGTATTTTGGATGTTTTCTTTACACTAGTCTGAAAGAAAACAAGTTATGGAAACAAAATAGACCAAAATCTCAAAATTGACCAGCGCATTCGCCTGTAATGTCTGGCCTTAAATGGTAAACAATAGAGCTTTTATTTTGGTGGGAAACTGCTGGAAGTCCTGTGTTGTTATTGTAGAATTAATTAAATGTTACCAGTCATATGGTGAATAACAATATGATGTCATTTCCTGTCCTGCAGTGCACTACGCGCGTCCAGTCATTATCCTCGGGCCGAGCAAGGATCGCGTCAATGACGATCTCCTCTCCGAGTTCCCGGACAAGTTTGGCTCCTGTGTCCCGCGTAAGACTTCCCAATTCAGTTCAGTTTGACTCAGTTACGTTAAATAACAGTGTCAATGTTCATCCATTATGAAACAAATTCAGTTCTGTTCAAGTTGATTCAATTCAATTCAATAACAGTCAGTGTTGCAAAGTTGATCAATTATGAAACTAATTCAGTTCATTTCAATTTTATCCAGTTCAGTTCAATATCAGTATCAGCATCAGTGTTCATCGATTATCTTGGCACAGCAGCCCAAACTGTGAAAGCACAAAACTACTCTCATTTTGCTTTCAAGTCAAGTCAAGTCAAGTCATCTTCATTTATATAGCGCTTTTAACAATGTAGATTGTTTCAAAGCAGCTTTACAGAGATAAACGTATAATTTAAGGTAACAGAGATTGTTTTGGCTTTATAGCGGTTCTTTAGTAAAGTTATTTTCCAGCTAAGGTTAGTTATGATTGATTCGCTTCCGTCGCAACGATCATTTGTTATTAAATTAGGGGCCGCTAAGACGACACCATTCTCTCTACACAGACTTTAAACGCGAACCTGTGAGAAACGCTGATGGCGTTCACATGCGCATTAAGAATGGGTTCTATAGTTACGTGCGTTTGAATATATGTGCGCAGGTTTGGAATTCCCTACAAACCAAGCATAAACAAAGTACTGGTGTTTCCTTATCATTTTTGATACAGAATTTTATTTTATTTTATCAATTTGGGGTAGATACGCGAATTGAGTTTCCCGACAACGCTTTATCTGTAGAGTGGTAAAGGGATCCTCCATAGGGAGAGACTAGTTGGCACTTCAGCACTGCGTTGTCATCGGGTCCAGGCGAAGGTCCTTCATCAGATCTGGATACGGCCTGGATCCGGCAGGCTGCGGGAAAACCTTGGGATAAACAAAGACACTAAAATTAGCGTAGATGCCATTCTTCTTATGATGTAACGAGTACATCAGGATTTATGGGAAGTGTTCCCGGTTCCAGCTGACCTAATCTATGCAGCCTTACATTGAATCTAAAGTCTATAATGTATTATGTGAATGCTAGGTCAAAGAGATGTGTCTTTAATCTAGCTTTGAACTGACAGAGTGTGTCTGCTTCCCGGACAATGGTAGGAAGACTGTTCCAGAGTTTTGGTGCTAAATAGGAAAAGGATCTACCGCCAGCAGTCGATTTAGATATTCTAGGTATTATCAACTGGCCGGAGTTTTGAGATCGCAATAGACGTGAAGGACTGTAATGCGTTAAGAGCTCGCTCAAGTACTGCGGAGCTAACCCATTTAGTGCTTTGTACGTGATCAGCAATATTTTAAAATTGATGCGATGTTTAATAGGGAGCCAGTGCAGTTTTGACAGAACTGGGCTAATATGGTCATACTTCCTGGTTCTGGTAAGAACTCGAGCTGCTGCGTTTTGGACCAGCTGTAGTTTGTTTATTAAGCGTGCAGGGCAACCACCCAGTAGAGCATTACAGTAATCTAGCCTTGAGGTCATGAACGCATGAACTAATTGTTCCGCATTTGTCAATGAGAGCATATGACGTAATTTGGATATATTTTTAAGATGGAAAAATGCAGTTTTACAGATACTAGACACTTGACTTTCAAATGAAAGATTGGTATCAAAGAGCACACCCAGGTTCCTAACCGACGACGAAGACTTAACAGAGCAGCCATCAAGTGTTAGACAGTATTCTAGATTATTACGTGAGGACGTTTTTTTGTCAAATAATTAGAAACTCTGTTTTTTCAGAATTTAGAAGTAGGAAATTACGAGTCATCCAATTTTTTATATCCGCTATGCATTCTATGTTAATTGCTATGCTATGTTAATTTTGTGAATTGGTAAGTTTCGTTAGGTTTTGAAGAAATATAGAGCTGAGTATCGTCGGCATAACAGTGAAAGCTAATTCCATGTTTCCTAATGATATCTCCTAAGGGTAGCATGTACAGAGTGAACAGCAGCAGCGGTCCTAATACTGAGCCTTGTGGTACGCCATACTTAACTTGTGATCGATGAGACATCTCTTCATTTACTGCTACAAACTGATAACGGTCAGATAAGTGTGATTTAAACCATGCTAGTGCAATTCCACTAATGCCAACATAATGTTCGAGTCTATTTTAAAGAATGTTGTGGTCAATGGTGTCAAATGCAGCACTAAGATCGAGTAACACTAATAGAGAGATACAACCACGATCGGATGATAAGAGCAAATCATTTGTGACTCTAACGAGAGCTGTTTCGGTACTATGGTACGGTCTAAATCCTGACTGGAAATCCTCCAGATATCATTTCTTTCAAGAAAGGAACACAGTTGTGAAGACACTGCCTTTTCTAATATCTTTGACAGAAAAGGTAGATTCGAGATCGGCCTGTAATTGACTAATTCTGTATGATCAAGTTGCGTTTTTTTAACAAGCGGTTTAATCATAGCCAGCTTAAAGTTTTTTGGTACGTATCCTAGAGACAAAGACGAATTAATGATATTAAGAAGAGGATCTACGACCTCTGGAAGTATTTCTTTCAGTAGCTTAGTCGGTATAGGGTCTAACATACATGTAGTAGAATTAGATGATTTAACGAGTTTAATAAATTCTTCCTCTCCTATAGCAACGAATTAATCTAATTTTTCCTCAGGGAGACTACAATGCACTGCCTGATGCGATACTGTAGTAGACGGTTGCATAGTTATAATTTTTTTCCTGATATTATCAATCTTATAAGTGAAGAAGTTCATAAAGTCATTACTGCTGTGTTGCTTGGAAACTTCTGGGCTTGAAGCTTTCTTTTTCGTTAGTTTAGCCACCGTTTCAAATAAATACCTAGGATTATGTTTATTTTCTTCTAATAGGTTTGAAAAATAAGCAGATCTAGCAGCTTTTAAAGCCTCTCTGTAAGTAATTGAGCTCTCCTTCCATGAAATGCGAAATACCTCTAGTTTTGTTTTCTTCCAGCATTGCTCCATCTCTCTGGCTGCTCTCTTAAGGGCCGAGTGTGCTCGTTGTACCACGGCGTTGGACGATTTTCTTTAATCTTCTTTAAGCGCAACGGAGCAACTGTGTCTAAAGTGCTGGAAAAGAGAGAGTTAAAAGTTTCTGTTGCAATATCGAGTTCTTCCAAGCTATCCGGGATGCTGAGATGATGAAACTGATCAGGAAGATTATTAATAAAGCAATCTTTAGTGGCAGAAGTGATAGGTCTAACATATTTGAAACACGGAGTCGGCTTTGCAGCCTTGGCTAAATGAAGTTTACACGAGATTAGATAATGATCTGAGATGTCATCGCTCTGCTGCAGAATTTCAACGGCATCAACATCTATTCCATGTGATATTATTAGATCTAGAGTATGATTGCGACGATGAGCCGGTCCTGACACGTGTTGTCTAACTCCAGTAGAGTTTACAATGTCTTTAAATGCCAATCCCAATGCATCTTTTTCATTATCGATGTGTATATTAAAATCACCAACAATTAGTACTTTATCTGCAGCCAGTACTAACTCTGATAGAAAATCAGCAAATTCTTTGATAAAGTCTGTTTGGTGCCCTGGTGGCCTGTATACAGTAGCCAGCACAAATCTCAAACGTGATTTATCATTTACACTATATCTTGTTACATTAAGCACCAATGCTTCAAAAGAATTATATTTAAAACTTGATTTCTTAGTGGTTTTGAAACTATTACTATAGATTACAGCAACACCACCCCCTTTGCGTTTCAGACGAGGCTCATGTTTATAACAGTAATCTTGCGGGGTGGACTCATTTAAAGTAATGTAATCGTTTGGTTTTAGCCAGGTTTCTGTCAAACACAGCACATCTAGATTATTATCTGAAATCATATCGTTAACAATGAGTGCTTTTGAAGTAAGCGATCGAATATTCAGCAACCCAAGCTTTAGCATTTGCTCATCTGTATTATAGCTGTTTTTTATTTGTTGAACATCAATTAAATTTTTAACCTTAGTTGGGTTTAAACGTTTTTTGGATTTCCAAATTCGGGGAACAGACACAGTCTCTATATGATGATAGCTAGGTGAAAGAGGCTCTATGTGATGGGATTTATCTGACCTTGGTGACGAGAGGCCGCTATCAGACGGTCGGTTTAGCCAGTCTGTCTGCTTCCTGACCTGAGCCCCAGATTGTCAAGTCCTTGGTGTTTCATTCACGGCTTCGTGCGTCTCAATAAAAAAAAGAGTTCTGCGACACAGTGCTCTGCAACAATATTTGTATTATCTTCAGTTTTGAAAATGAGTGCTCCGCTGAAGAAACAGTAACCTCTCACACACTGTTTCCTTTTCGTTATTTGGCGCGGCGATGCAGCGTTTGCACGTAGAGCAGCGTTATTAAAAATGATCAAATAACACATGTACACAAGAAATTATGGAGAAACAAGAAATTACTGCACATGACATGCATACAAAATATATATTTATTGTGGCCACAAATTAAAAATGAATTCTCTCATTCTATTGGGCGGCGTTTATATACCCTGATCCGCCACTGATCCACATATTAAGATGCTAAAACCTCTGGTAAAAGACTTGTGAGTGACACTCCGTGTGTTTGACAGACACGACGCGGCCGAAGCGCGAATACGAGGTGGACGGACGTGATTACCACTTTGTGTCATCGAGAGAACAGATGGAGAAAGACATTCAGAGTCATCGGTTCATCGAGGCCGGCCAGTACAACAGTCACCTGTATGGGACCAGTGTCCAGAGCGTCAGACAGGTGGCAGAGCAGGTGAGACACACACACACACACACACACACACCTGTATGGGACCAGTGTCCAGAGCGTCAGACAGGTGGCAGAGCAGGTGAGACACACACACACACACACACACACACACACCTGTATGGGACCAGTGTCCAGAGCGTCAGACAGGTGGCAGAGCAGGTGAGACACACACACACACACACACACACACACACACCTGTATGGGACCAGTGTCCAGAGCGTCAGACAGGTGGCAGAGCAGGTGAGACACACACACACACACACACACACACCTGTATGGGACCAGTGTCCAGAGCGTCAGACAGGTGGCAGAGCAGGTGAGACACACACACACACACACACACACACACCTGTATGGGACCAGTGTCCAGAGCGTCAGACAGGTGGCAGAGCAGGTGAGACACACACACACACACACACACACCTGTATGGGACCAGTGTCCAGAGCGTCAGACAGGTGGCAGAGCAGGTGAGACACACACACACACACACACACACACACCTGTATGGGACCAGTGTCCAGAGCGTCAGACAGGTGGCAGAGCAGGTGAGACACACACACACACACACACACACCTGTACGGGACCAGTGTCCAGAGCGTCAGACAGGTGGCAGAGCAGGTGAGACACACACACACACACACACACACACACACACCTGTATGGGACCAGTGTCCAGAGCGTCAGACAGGTGGCAGAGCAGGTGAGACACACACACACACACACACACACACACACTCACACACTCTCTCTTACTCACTCTACTCACTCACAACCTCGATCACACACACACACACACACACACACACACACACACACACACACACACACACACACACACCTGTATGGGACCAGTGTCCAGAGCGTCAGACAGGTGGCAGAGCAGGTGAGACACACACACACACACACACACACACCTGTATGGGACCAGTGTCCAGAGCGTCAGACAGGTGGCAGAGCAGGTGAGACACACACACACACACACACACACACCTGTATGGGACCAGTGTCCAGAGCGTCAGACAGGTGGCAGAGCAGGTGAGACACACACACACACACACACACACACCTGTATGGGACCAGTGTCCAGAGCGTCAGACAGGTGGCAGAGCAGGTGAGACACACACACACACACACACACACACACACACACACCTGTATGGGACCAGTGTCCAGAGCGTCAGACAGGTGGCAGAGCAGGTGAGACACACACACACACACACACACACCTGTATGGGACCAGTGTCCAGAGCGTCAGACAGGTGGCAGAGCAGGTGAGACACACACACACACACACACACACCTGTATGGGACCAGTGTCCAGAGCGTCAGACAGGTGGCAGAGCAGGTGAGACACACACACACACACACACACACACCTGTATGGGACCAGTGTCCAGAGCGTCAGACAGGTGGCAGAGCAGGTGAGACACACACACACACACACATGTATGGGACCAGTGTCCAGAGCGTCAGACAGGTGGCAGAGCAGGTGAGACACACACACACACACACATGTATGGGACCAGTGTCCAGAGCGTCAGACAGGTGGCAGAGCAGGTGAGACACACACACACACACACACACACACCTGTATGGGACCAGTGTCCAGAGCGTCAGACAGGTGGCAGAGCAGGTGAGACACACACACACACACACACACACACCTGTATGGGACCAGTGTCCAGAGCGTCAGACAGGTGGCAGAGCAGGTGAGACACACACACACACACACACACACACCTGTACGGGACCAGTGTCCAGAGCGTCAGACAGGTGGCAGAGCAGGTGAGACACACACACACACACACACACACACCTGTATGGGACCAGTGTCCAGAGCGTCAGACAGGTGGCAGAGCAGGTGAGACACACACACACACACACACACACACCTGTACGGGACCAGTGTCCAGAGCGTCAGACAGGTGGCAGAGCAGGTGAGACACACACACACACGAGCAGACAGACAGGTGAAGGAGGGGAGACTCATAAGAATGTGTGTGTGTGTCTGTGTTTTCAGCAGGGGAAACACTGTATCCTGGATGTTTCGGCGAATGCAGTGAGGAGATTACAGGCTGCACAACTTCACCCCATCGCCATCTTTATACGACCCTCGTCCCTGCAGAACATACTGTGAGTGTGTGTGTGTGTGTGTGTGTGTGTGAGAGAGAGAGAGAGAGAGAGAGAGAGAGAGAGAGAGAGAGAGAGAGAGAGAGAGAGAGAGAGAGAGAGAGAGAGAGAGAGAAAGAGAGTGTGTGTGTGTGTGTGTGTGTGTGTGAGAGAGAGAGAGAGAGAGAGTGTGTGTGAGGGAGAAAGTGTGTGTGTTTGTGTGTGTGTGTGTGTGAGAGAGAGAGATATTCAATGATGATAAAAATATTGGTATGATAATATAACCCTTTCCTCAATCACTGCAAAAACAAAAACACAATGTAACAGATGTGAAGTAGCAGCTCAGATGTTAGAGTGTAAATGTAACGCTCTCAGAATGGTG
The DNA here is from genome assembly GCF_964197995.2 of Scardinius erythrophthalmus. Taxonomy (NCBI): domain Eukaryota; kingdom Metazoa; phylum Chordata; class Actinopteri; order Cypriniformes; family Leuciscidae; genus Scardinius; species Scardinius erythrophthalmus. Next base: position 346,426 of record NW_028296524.1, on the reverse strand, counting down.
GCCAATCAGAAGAGCGTGTGGGCGGAGTCTCTCTGCACTGCTGTCTCACACTCGCTACACTGGATGAGTGTGTAACCCGATGAAACCGGTTTAATGTCATTAAAAACTGATGCAGTCTTAGTCATGAACACTGTACACGTGCTTGAATGTTCTTGTTTAGTGTATTTTTCAGTTATTAAAGTGAAGTGCAGTGATATTGGTGTCAGATGAAACTCTCAAGATGAATAAAGCAGACGATGTTGATTTCAGAGACATTAGCAAGCGCCTGACGGAGGAACAGGCCCGCAGAGCTTTAGACAGAGCCGTCAAACTGGAGCAGGACTTCATCGAGTGCTTCTCAGGTGAGTCTTCATCATCATCATCATCATACATGTGTACATGAGCTCTGATGTGATTGGCTGATCTCTCTGTGGTGACATCATCTCAACATCAGACCAGTGTTACTTTTGTATCATTGATACAGTATCGTTAGTATTATATCAGAGCATGTGTTATTTCTTTTATTTGGATATAATAATAACGCTGCATCCGATCAGGACAGTGTCGTTGTGATTGTGATGTTGCGTTTGAGTTGTGATTGTTTTGTTGTGATTATGTTGTGTAGCGATGGTGGAGGGCGAGAGCTTCGAGGAGATGATTATAATGATTGTGATGTTGTGTTGTGTTTGTGTAGCGATTGTGGAGGGCGAGAGCTTTGAGGAGATCTACCACCGTGTGAAGGCTGTGATGGAGGAACAGTCCGGCCCATACATCTGGATCCCGGCGCGAGAGAGACTTTAAACACGTCACCAGACGATCTGCAGATTCACACCATCAGCTCATCCATAATCCACATGTAAATATACGTCAGATAATATTTCAGTCTGGAGTGGGCGGGGACGCTTACCTCATCGCCATGGCAACGGTTCATCGTCGGGTCGGACTGCTGAATCAGCGACAGAGCAAAAACATGTGTGAACTAGCCTTAACGTGTGTGTGGGTGTGTGTGTGAGCCGCTTCTAATGATGATGATGATGATGATGAAGGTGTTTATGTGGGTGGTTTTCATAGCGATTGTGAGCTCAGTGAATGTGTAACAATGTCTGAGGCAATATAGACATGAGCACTGAGCACTTTACTAACACACACACACACACACACCTCTCATTGTGAAGTGTCTCTATAGGGCTACTGTTTACATATAATACACACTTTAAACTGCACAGGGAGAGAAACGCGCACACGCGTGTGTGTGTGTGTTTGTGTGTTTATGTGTGTGTGAGTGTGTGAGTGTGTGTGTGTGTGTGTGTGTGTGTGTGTGTGTGTGTGAGAGAGAGTGAGAGATTCAGAGCATTAGATTAGATTAATTCAGTCACAGAGAGGCTGCAGTGATTTGTAAATCATTTAATGATTAGTGAGTGTGTGTGTGTGTGTGTGTATGTGTGTGTTGATGAGTATTATTATTATTATTCTACAGCTGTACATACAGATTCAGATGATCTGAACCAATGGGGCTTTAAACACATGAACACTGCACTTCTCTGAGCCAAAACTACCCACAATCCACCTCTCTGCCCATACAAACATCATGCTGTACGCTACAGCGACCCATAATGCACTGCGCTCGGTCTACAACATTTAACCAAAGTGTTTTTTTCTTTAGTTTGTGTGATTATGACATTTGAGTTCGGTTTCTCATTTTAGACTCATTTTCACACACTTATAGACGCATTTAAATTTGCGAAGCGACAGCCGCTCTGTATAATGTGAAATAAATGGATTAATAAATATATTTCCTGTTGTAAACTAGCTAAAATACTGAAATGATGATTCATTAAACTGTTTTAATAATTACTCAGGCTTTCGTGTGTTTCTGTGTGTTTACAGGTGAAACTGAATATTAATGGTCTTAAGGCCAGTTCAGTAACTTTAACAATAACGGTGAAGTTTTAATAATCACTCTGAGAATAACTTGTTCACACTTGTTTCTAATGATGCGATCAAACCAGCTGTATGAAAAATAAGCCAGTTCAGAGAGCACAGGTGTACTGAATGTTAGGGACAATGGATGGAAACCCTCTGAGAGGCAGAGGAGGAAGAGGATGAGACGAGGAAGAGGAAGAGGATGAGACGAGGAAGAGGAAGAGACAAGGATGAGACGAGGAAGAGGATGAGATGAGGAAGAGAAGAGGAATAGGATGAGACAAGGAAGAGGAAGAGAAGAGGAATAGGATGAGACAAGGAAGAGGAAGAGGATGAGACGAGGAAGGCCCTTAAGAGAGCAGCCAGAGAGATGGAGCGCAACTGGAAGAAAACAAAACTAGAGGTATTTCGCATTTCATGGAAGGAGAGCTCAATTACTTACAGAGAGGCTTTAAAAGCTGCTAGATCTGCTTATTTTTCAACCCTATTAGAAGAAAATAAACATAATCCTAGGTATTTATTTGAAACGGTGGCTAAACTAACGAAAAAGAAAGCTTCAAGCACAGAAGTTTCCAAGCAACACAGCAGTAATGACTTTATGAACTTCTTCACTAACAAGATTGATAATATCAGGGACAAAATTATAACTATGCAACCGTCTACTACAGTATCGCATCAGGCAGTGCATTGTAGTCTCCCTGAGGAAAAATTTGATTCATTCGTTGCTATAGGAGAGGAAGAATTTACTAAACTCGTTAAATCATCTAAATCTACTACATGTATGTTAGACCCTATACCGACTAAGCTACTGAAAGAAATACTTCCAGAGGTCATAGATCCTCTTCTTAATATCATTAATTCGTCTTTGTCTCTAGGATACGTACCAAAAACCTTTAAGCTGGCTTTGATTAAACCGCTTGTTAAAAAAACGCAACTTGATCGTACAGAATTAGTCAATTACAGGCCGATCTCGAATATACCCTAACCCTAACCCTAACCCTTTTGTTTAAAAAATAAAACCATGTATTATGTATTATATATTGCCACATAGCTCCACCGGCATACGACGTAACTCCAGCAGGGCAGCTAGCTATCTCTTCGTTTCTGTGTTTCTGTGTTGTCGGTCACTAGCGCGCAAGCGCAAGGCAACACTGTGTGCATGTAATACTCATTAGGGCTGTCAAAATTGCTCAAAAATGACGTTCGAATATTCCCTTTAAAAAAACACATATTCAAACTATTCGAACATCTGGTTGCGCATTTTGTCAATGACGCGCATTACGTCAATAACAGGACAAATTAATACAAAGAGACATAATGACCTGTATTGTTATATGTAGTCTTGATGTGGGTGTGTACAGTGGTTTTACATTTAAAAGGGTCGTAAATCTAGTTCAAGTAAATTGTAGCACGCCATAGTCAACTTTTATCAGGTAATTTCACAACAACAAAAATGTGGCTAGTAAAAATGCTGTGTGGCTAGTAACTTTGGAAAACCACTAGCCACATTGGCTAGTGAGCAAAAAAGTTAACATCAAGCCCTGCTCATGATATTGATTTGACAACATTTGTTTTTGTATGTATGGCTTGGCAAATTGTATCATTTAAGCCTTGTTTCTTCATCCCTTTTTTCCCCCCCTTAATGCTTATTTTGTATTATGACCCTTTTTGTCTGATTGTCCCTTTGCAATGATAGTATGATGCCTTTAATTTAATGCCTTTGTTTAGCCCTTTTGTATTTTAAACCTTTCACAATATTGTATGCCTCTTGTATTGTAAAGCTTTGTATGACGGTTTGAAAACCAATACTTTTTTGTCAACCTATTTTGTCCATGGCAACCTATTGTGTCCACCTGCCCTTATTGACTCACTCATTCAGTCTCTGTATACTTTTAGTTCCTTGTCCATTTTTAAAGTTAGTAGTTCTATTCCTGCGTATTAATCTCCTAAGTGTTTGTCATTTTGATTTTATTTACAAAGTTTTACTGTAACTACTAGATCCTGTTCAAACTCATCCTTGCTCCTACCATCATGACAGAAGAATGGAACTTCAAACATGGATGGATGTAGCAGCAGTTTTTCTTGAACCAAAACTATTGTTCCTTACCCCTTTGCACCTTGGTTCTGCCTTTGGCTTCCAGTTAACTTGGAGTGAGATTTGAGGGGGGGGGGTGGCAAAAAAAAAAAACTTGCATCACAATAAGTGTATTGTGATTGTCAAAACATTTTAGTAACTAAACTGAATTTTGACAACATGTTACAATGTTTATATGGTACAATTTCTGGTAAGCTAAGTTTTTTTTTTTTTTTACAAATTTCTTAAAGAAATTTCACGATTTCAATTCAATTCTTGTGATTTGATTTAATGTTGACTCATTTGGATAAATATTAAGTACACAAGATAGGCGTTTATTTTTCTCAAGAAAAATAGACTACACACAGACAGCCCTATCAGCTGGCAGTATTATTTAAGGTTAAAAATAACTCAAATTAAATATGTGTTTTTTATTATAATAACAACTTTATTTAATGATATAAGTACAAATATAATAAATATGTAATATAGTACACATATTTAGCAAAATACTCTCTATAGCTCTTTTTCTAGCCAACTAACATGTCTATATTATGGTCAATAAATGGCTTTCCTGAGAATGGATGTGTGGTGTGAGAGCGTGTGAAGAGTCTCACGGTGAATACGCGTGAGAGTTGGGAGTTCTGTTATTATATTTTGGCTTAATTCTATTTGTTATTCAGATTTTACCTCAAATATTACCTTTGAATTGGAACAACATAATGAGAAGTAATAATTGGGATGTTAATGTTACAGTAGAAGTTTTCTTGATAATCTTAGCATTGTTTACTGTCCCTAGATAGCAACGTCAGGTATATCACACATTTCAAACTGTTTTAAAATTTTATTTTGTACTTCAAGTGGTAATTCGGCATTTTTGGGTTTATATGATAACAGGTTTGAAAGTGCAAAATTCCCTATGTTTTCCCTTTTTTTCAAAATGGGCACCTTTAGCATAAAAACTGCAAGATTGTGTGTGGAGAACTTTTTCCTAAGGAATCTCTATATATTTCTGATATTTGCTAAATATGTGTTAAAAAAGCTTTCTATTTTAGATAAATGCTGTTATTTTGAACTATGTTTGTAATGTGACTTTTTTCATGTATGACATGAAAATTATTTTTAGAATTAAATATATAAATATTTATATAACAAGCAATACAAATGGGTTTATGTCTGATAACCTTTTAAACACAAACTTAACTGCAGACACTGAAATGTGTAACGGTGGCACGCCCTTGCAAAAGGATTTTTAAATTAATTCGGGCGCCAGGTAGAATTAAGTGGGCGAACATAAAAATAACCACACTTAATAATTTATACCAAGATAGCTCATAAGCCACCAGTTACACCAAAACAAGTTGTATAAGCATTAACCTTCTTCACAAAACATCCCACAAGAAAGATTGTGTAAATATTTTATTCTTTTACAAAACCAAAACAAAAAAACATTTCTCACAAAAGAGGTTACAATAACGAATCACAATGTCTTTGATGTAGATCGAGTGTTGTAGGCTCGCAGCAGTAGGTCAATAGTCCATGATTTGCTAAATATAACTCAAGATGTCACATTTACACCCATATGCAAAATCGTCACGCTCAAAAAAAAAAAATAATCATACAAAACAGGAACAAAAGAAAAGCGCTCGCTCTGAGCGTATCTTGAAAGAGTTAGAATGAGTAATTGTGAATGTTCGTTCGTTTGTGTGTGTGTGTAACGTTATGTGCGTTTATCACTGACGTGAATGCACAACGCCACAGAGGAAACTTTCGTTGATCAGCATACAATTCGACAAGCATTAAAAACATTGTTGCATTTTCCCCTTACCAGCACATGTGAAAACAAAACTGAGTTTTACCAAAGAGATTTTGCGTTGGCTAATGCAGTTTCACCATTTTTCATTTTGTCTTACTACATATATTTACGAGGGACACTTAGCTTTTTTTTCAGTACAGAAAAATAAAATATAAGCATTACACACATGGATTTATTTAAATAATGCTTTCAATGAGTTAAGGGCAACTTTATCCTTACTGGATACAAATCTGAATGTATTTTGCAGAAAACATAAATTAGGCCCTAGACAACCATGCCTGGCTGTTGCTTAGAATGTAAAATGTAGCATAACAAGCTTGATAATTTGAGTAATAATTTAATTTATTCCATGATCCATGGCTTTGTGTCAGGTGGTTCTTTGACTATGCCATGCACGGAAATAGTTAAACACACACCAATCCATTTTCATATTTTCAATGAGCAAGGCAAAGCTGGCAATGGTAAAGAAAACCCTTGTAGATATATGAGGAAGAAGCCTTAGGAGTAAACAATATGCACATGTTAATTTGATTCATGTTACCTCACATTTTTAATGACATTTACTTTCCAGAGAATTGATTAAAATTTTAATATATTTAAAAAAATTAAAGACACATGTAGTAACTGCTGAGAGCATAAAGGTGAATATAGTCACAAAGTCTGGCTTCTGCTGATGAGCCGGTGCTGATTGGAGGACCTTGGAGCGATATGACCCACAACTTACTCCTGCTGGACGAGTTCTGCCAGAACACCTACACGAAAGATCCCTTCCCTAGGAAGTGTTGCAGCTACCATAATACCGTTCTCAAAGATTATAATGAGCTTTAATAGAACAATCTAAAACATTTGCAATGAACAAGGAACAGATTGTGCATGGCAGACACTGGCTATGGACTGCATATTTATTACTTTATTATTTAATGAAACATTACTGGCCAGGTGGGTGTGGGAATGAAGGTGGACTAGAGGTCGATCTGTGCATCTGACGATCAACTATCTCTTGAGCTGTTTTGTAGAGAAAAGAAAATGAAAAATGTTAGAGCATCCTATAAGGAAAGTTACTGTGGGTTAAAATACTTATTTCTCACAAACAACATTGGTAGAAACATGAACACAATACTGTCAACAACCTTCTTAATAGATACTTAACACTGTGAGAATCATGTTCAATTCCACAGCTATTTAACTTTTAAATGTTTTGGCCTAAAAAATGTGACATCGCTTAGAGCACCTTTAATTTTTGTCACATACAGCGAACATCTCCTCACCATCTGCTAGCTGCCTGTCCCCTGAAAACTGTAAAGAAACGTAGTCTCTGTAGACAGCCCAGGTTCCACAAACAGCAACAAAAACAAACTGGGCTCACCCACACCGCAAAACCAACAAAATGTTTCAGCCAATAACCTACAAGGAGGGTTTGGGGTGGGGTTTGTGTTCAGGGTATCTGCACATTTTTTAAAGTCAAATTTAAGACTTTTTAAGACCTTTTTAAGACCAGAAGAAATCAAAATTAATACCATGCATTAGGGGGTGTGCAATATCGACAAAATATGTCTCAATCGATATTTTCAAAGTTTTGTTGGTAATAATTAGATATTTTACTGATTGTGTTTTTGTGCTTGGTGCTATGGCTGGTTTAGGCCTGTTGTTGACAGCTGACAGACGAAGATATTCATATTTTTCATACTCTATGCAGTGCAGTGACAGAAAGTCACTGCCATCTTAAATTGATTTCCAGGGGCATTTTCACCTATTTATTGACATTTGTATATGTATGCATCACCTTTGTCAAATTCTAACATTCAAATTAAATTCTATTAGAATAATTACACAATACCAGTGTTACCAGTCAAATTAAATCATTAAATCAAAATCCATCTTTCCAGTGCAGAGGTGACACAGAAGTGGCATCAGATCTGGCATTAATATATTTACACTGTATTTACAATTGCATAAATAAAGCTATGAGATTGTTAAATATGAAATGATTTCTAATTTTAACATTCTACTTAAAAAGTACTCTAAATATTAAACTAAAGCTGCCAGTAGGTGGCGGCAAGTCACTGTTTTAATCATAGATATCATATAATAAAGGCCTTTATTTATGGAGCTAAAAGAGTCTCAAAAAAGATAAATGCACAAACTGCATTCACATATGCACACACAGGATACACAAATGCACACACATGATTCATAAATACACACACAGGATACACAAATGCGCACAAAATTCACAAATGCACACACAGAATTTAAAAAGCACAGAAGATTCACAAATGCCTACAAAATTCAGAAATGCACACAAAATTCATAAATACACACACAATTCAGAAATGAAAACAAAATTTACAAATGCACACATGATTCACAAATGCTCAGGACAAGATTCATAAATGTATTTCTGATGCACACACAAATATATCTTGATTTACAAACTGCTTGCGGTCTGTGAACTTCACTGCATTTGTGTGTGAATTTTGAGACTCCCCTGACTTGGCTGGACACACAAATGCCTTTTTTTAAACAGGGAATGATCTGTGACCAATCAGATATCTCCCTTGTTTTAGCCAATCATATATCTCCCTTGTTTTAGCCAATCACAAGAACGCACCCCACGTGGGGGATTGTTTACTTATAAGACAGTCACATGCAGCGCGGGCGCGAGCGCGAGGTGGGTGGAGTTCTGCCAGTTGGTTGAGACCATTTTTTACAGTCTATGGTAACTTGAGACTTCAAAATGGCTTCTGGCAACGATAGGGCAGCGGTAAGTATAACTTAACGTGTTTAACTCGTTATCTCCTTATTATAAGATGTTGCTTAATTGTTAATGTTAACCGGTTTAATTGTGCAACATAATGTTAACCGGTTTAATTGTGCAACTATCAACATAAGCTAGCGAGCTGAGCTAGCGCATGCTAATATAGGGTCAGGCTAGTATCTTTCCATAAAGTTGAAATTCTTGTGAATTAAGTGACTGTTTGACAGGGTCTGTCGCCCCAAGCCGAGGTGCAGTTAACGTTATTGGCCCGGGAGCTGTCCTCGGCCCCAATTTTGCGTTGTATGTGAAACAGGGTGAAGCAGTCGATTCTGTTCCCTATCGGAATTCCTGTTCCCTTTATGCAATCATACTACAA
>NW_028296524.1:305000-310000 GCF_964197995.2 Scardinius erythrophthalmus | reverse complement strand
TGACTTTTCTTGTCACCAGAGAACTAAGCATCTCTGTGCTCAGGCTAGCACGACATTGTGTTTTGTTTTTAGTGACCAAGCTGAAAATCCTTTCACAGTCTGCATTGCTGTGAAAAATCACACACACCCCAAGCATAACTGTGGAGAGGTTTGCAAAAAGTTTCTTTCCTCCTGATTCCATCACACCTAATTCTCTCCAAGCTTCATCAGTCCGTTTGGTAAGAAAACCATCATTCAAGGTGGAGGACTGAAAGAGCCGAAACTCCTCCTCCACTTCATCCACTGTAACACCATTTCCCAAGAAGCAGGGGAACCTGTCAGTGAAGTATGTCAGTGAGGAGAATTTAGCTGTTTGTCGTCTGCTTATATCAGCTACGGCAGCATGACGCAGCAATTCATCCCCATAGGGGAATTTAGAGAGCATGTACTCAACAGCTGCAGTGAAATATTTCCTTACATCCCTGAAGAAAGCTTGAAGAGGAAAGTTAGCTTGACTTTTGATGAATGTCTTTGTGTCATGTCCAATTGACAGCTCATCATCAGGTAGCTGGTGTTCACTGGATTTGTACAGAGTGGGTTGGCATCCTCTCTTTACTTCTTCCATCATTTCCACAACACAGTCAGGTTTACAGAATGCCAAAAGCATTTTTTGCAACTGTAGCTCCAATATCTGCAGCAATATGGGCACACATGGCTCTTCTTTCTGCAGGTTCTGATTTGCAGTTTCAAATAAAGGTATAGCTCTCTTTAAAAAAAGAGTCAGTCAAGAAAGCATACAACTTCTGTGGTTTTGTGACCTCTGTTTTTTCTATCTCCTTTTCCTTTTCTTCTGTTTTCTTTTTGGACAGATCCCTCTGTTTTTTGCCCATTTCTTTTTGTTTAAAAACAAATTGGTTTAAGTCAAACCCCTTAGGTGGTTGAGCTGACTGCCGTGGAGTGCTTGGTCCTGCCGGCAGCTGTTTGGTTGTAGGTCTTGTCTGCTGCCGTTTTGGTGTAGGCCCTGCCTGTTGCTGTGTGGAGCTTGGTCCGGTCTTGGACTTTCTCTGGTGGACTTTGGTCTTCAAAAAGCTGGAGGCCAAAGTCTTTGAGATAGCAAGCTTACCCGAGGTAGGTGTGAGAGTTGAGGGCTTAGAGGCAGCTGGGCTCTTCAGAGAGGGATGAGCTGAGGATGTGAGAGGTTTAGCTGCCTTCTTCCCTGCTGCCTCTTCAGCAAAAAACAGAGTCAGAGGTTCCCACTGCTGGAGGAGTCGATTGACACATCTGCCAAGAGCCAGCCATCTGGTCGTAGCCTAGAAATCTAGACGCACCCTAGCGGCAGCAAAATTATTTTGCAGCCAGGGTGGGTCTAGACACTCTCAATAGACCTTTTTGCTGCAAAAACCTAAATTGGGTCAGGCCAATCACGTCGTGTATAGAGTAGGCGGGGGCGGGCTTAACATATGACGACAGAGTTGCGACGGTTACCTGCCACTTGAAAACAAAGAATGGCTGCTGCGGATGGAGAACAACGGTCTTTCGAATCGGCTTTGGCCGCAACTCTGGAGGAGTTGGAGTTAAGTTTTTCTTTGAGAAAAGAACAAAGAACGGCACTTAAGTCATTCTTAAAAAAAGGAAGATGTGTTCGTAGTTTTGTCGGCCAGATTTAAAAGTTGAATCTATCAACTAAGCTCCGCTGGTGGGAGAATGCTCTGGTTGGTTGAAGCGCTGTCCTATTGCGTGCAGAGGGAATTTGAAAGACAGCCGTTTATCCCGCCCATCAGATTGACCGTGTCTATGGTGAGTTTCCAGACTAAACATCTTGATGTACGTCTGGCTTGCCAGGCTAATCTGGTCGAGGATAATGTCAAAATCTTCCTGACATCAGTGTCGCACAGCATTTGTAGGTCACGCAGCAAAGCTTTCCTCTTGCTACTCTTGTCAAGGTAGTAGTAGATCAAGATGAGCATGTCTTCAATGTCAATGCATTGACTTCTTGAAGCTTTTTCCGCAGCTAAATGCATTAGGTGGCATGCACAGCCGACCATGTAAATGTGGGGATTCTGTGACTTAATGAATGCTGCGACGCCTTTTCTTATCCCCTGCATGACAGAGGCGTTGTCAGCAGAAAAGCTTACACAATTGCCCCATGGTATTTTCCTTTTGTTTAGTTCCTGGTCAATGAGATTGTATATCCCTTTGCCAGTAGACTCTCTACACTCAACAATTTTCAGGAGTACTACAACTATTTTTCCAACACTGGGATCATAGACACGGACAACCAGAGGATAAAGCTTGACATCATCCATGTCTGTGCTACCATCGGTTGCAATGCTGAATGGGGAACGGCACATAAGGTCACTGATGGCCTGTTCATCATTTGAGGAAAGTGTGTTCAATATAGCTGCTGTCTTGGTTCGGGCACAGCCGTACTGCTGGGCAATTTGACTATCTGGAAACATCTTCTTAAATAATGGTCCAGCATGGTCAGCTATAGACATTGGCACATTGTGCTCAGCAATAAAGTTGGAGAAAAGTGTTTCTGCCCTGATGGTCCGTAGATCTTGATCTCCAAAAAACTTTGTGGTGATCTTAGGGACTGAGGCAATGGCACTTTCCAATTTCTTGTGTTTTGTTCCTTCCACATGGCGTCTGCAATCTGAAAATAGAGGGGGAATTATATTCCTGCATGTTGTTACAAATATTATGAATTACGTCACACACACACACACACACACACACACACATCAACATGCAAAATTCATTCAAAGGATACATGTAATTTACATTCAAATACATTGTTTGGCTCATCACTAGTACTTTCTAGAAAGATTACAATAAATTATTATTACTGTGTAGAGGAATGGCGTGGATGAATGGCTGTACATATTGAAACTACACAAATGTTGTCTTGTATCCTGTCCAATATTTTGTGCCCATATTTTTGTTAATCTAACCAATAGGAGGTGGAGTGAGCTAATAAATAGGCCTAAGTAGTAATGTGTTAAAGATGAGAGTCAGACCAGGTTACACTTAGCCTTCTGAATTACACTGCGCAAACCAAAAGTAATACTACCCACTGGAGGAAGAAGGGTTGGTTCTCCACAAAACATAAAATATTCATTTTATTTTATTTTTCGTGTTCGCATTTATGAGGAAAAAACAATGTTAGGGGCGTGACAGTTCTCCGTTACGGACCGCTCTGAAAAGCGGCACTAGTAACTGCTTTAAAACATTCACAAAGACCTCAAACAGAAAGCACAAAGCCTTTCTTTAAAATGAATTTCGTTTTGTATAAATTTTATCTTAATTTTAATCAATGTTTCATCGAGCAATTGTCTGGATTCAATAAATAAATAAGTAAATATGGACAAGAGATAATAACGACACAGAGGCGCCGGCGTGAACTAGAGCTCGCCTCATAAATTGACCGAAACTCAGCGCCTACTTGACTCACAGACATGTCTACTTTTAAACAGAACAATTCAAAACGAAAGAAAACAGACTGCTCTCTGCTTATGTTATCTGTATGAAATGTGCATTTCTCTCTGGCGCGTTCACTAGGCTACTGCGAAGATCGCGAGACAGCATCATCAACATCATCTTTGCAGTCGACACGACACTGATACAGGAAACACTTGTTTATTAATAAACAATTAAAATTTCTCCTTTCTATATTTAACATTATTTATAATCATTACTTTTGCCGGTTCTTTGCGACAGCTTTTACATGTTAGCCTAAGTTACATGAACGCGTGAACTGAACTGAGCTCGTCACAGCTGGACTGCCTGTTATGATGTCAAGGTCATTTTTAATGTTCATAAATTCAATTAGTTAACTAACTGTTACCTTTATCTTACGTTAATCAGCACCTGGCATATCTAAAACCTTCTAGATTTCTAGCCATTCCACCACTTTTCTATTCTAACTGCCAAATAATTTCCCCAACTAATGAGAAGGATGGCGGGTTTGATAAGTTAAATGATCGTTAATCTATTGACACTATGAACGTTTATTACTCAAAGTCATCATCCTTTTATTTTTAATATAATTATGTTTTGGGATAGGGAGCATTTGTGTGTGAGACTGTGTTCGTTACCTGTTGCCCCTTGGTGACTGATGTCGACGTCCGTCTTGCAGACGGTGCAGAACGCATGATGAGGTAGCCTGGACATCTGGAGGCAAGGCCATCTCTTACGATAGCGGTCTAAAAATCTTTGTGTTTTCCGAACCTTTTTTTGTGGCGGTTCAGCCATGGCATGAAAGCCTAGGTATCTTATCCATATAGATGATCTTATCCGGCTAGTCTGGCTTGCTTGAGGCACTGAATTGAATTGAGCGCGAAGCATAATAGGAGGGGCAGATGGGCGGCGGGTTAACATGCAGCGCTCTGATTGGCCGAAAGCTTTTCACTCCACTTAAACGCTGTGGCTCAGTGGCAGAAACAGCGTCATAGATTGCATAGAAACTGAAATCTGCGAAATGCGAGGAGCAACAAAATGCGTACCTAGAGAGCAGCGAATCGTACAAGCGTACTTATGGGTCAAAATGCGTGCCGAGTACGAAAAATGCGTACATGTTGGCAGGTATGCACACACAGAGAGAGACACACAGACACACAGACAGACACACACAGACAGACACACACACAGACAGACACACAGAGACAGACACACACAGAGACAGACACACACAGAGACAGACACACACACAGAGACAGACACACACACAGAGACAGACACACACAGAGACAGACACACACACAGAGAGAGACACACAGAGACACACACAGAGACAGACACACAGACAGACACACAGACAGACAGACAGACACACAGACAGACACACAGACAGACACACACACACACAGACACACACACACACACACACACACACACACACACACACACACACACACACACACACAGACACACACACACACACACACACACACACACACACACACACACACACACACACACACAGACAGACACACACACACAATATAATATACAATAAGCTA